>NW_024520318.1:1054038-1334038 GCF_017590135.1 Pyrgilauda ruficollis
CCCGCCCCTCACGGGTCCCCCCTGCCGGGACCCCGGCGGGCCCTGACCCCCGAGCCCCCGCCGCTCCCGGAGCCCCGAGCCCCGGCCGCTCCCGGAGCCCGCCGCCGAGCCTGCGGGAGGCCATGGAGCGGCGCGGCCCCGTCCACGCGCTGCCCGAGGAGATCCGCAAGGTACGAGCTGTGGAAATGCCAAGCCCCAACACTCGGAGCTCCTGCAGCAGTTCAGGGATGGTGCACGGGCCTGTGAGCACCGGTGCATTATCTGTACATTTTGGCCCTGGGTTAGGTTGGGTGTTGGGTTTCCTCACTCTTTGTGCGGTGTAATTACAATAATTTTATAGGAACCCTGCAGAGGAACACCTGGGTCTGTGCCGGGGCTGTCACTGCAGGTGAGTTTTGGAGAACACCTGAGTCTGTGCCGGGGCTGTCACTGCAGGTGAGTTTTGGAGAACACCTGAGTCTGTGCCGGGGTTATCACTGCAGGTGAGTTTTGGAGAACACCTGGGTCTGTGCCGGGGCTGTCACTGCAGGTGAATTTTGGAGAGCATCTCACTCTGTGCTGGGGTTGTCACTGCAGGTGAGTTTTGGAAAACACCTCGCGCTATGCTGGGGTTGTCACTGCAGGTGAGTTTTGGAGATCACCTTGCCCTGTGTCAGAGTTGTCACTGCAGGTGAGCTTTGGAGAACACCTCGCCCTGTGCCGGGGTTATCACTGCAGGTGAGTTTTGGAGAACACCTGAGTCTGTGCCGGGGCTGTCACTGCAGGTGAGTCCTGGAGAACACCTGAGTCTGTGCTGGGACTGTCAGTGCAGGTGAGTTTTGGAAAACATCTCGCCCTGCACCAGGACTGTCAGTGCAGGTGAGTTTTGGAGAGCATCTCGCCCTGCACCAGGACTGTCAGTGCAGGTGAGTCCTGGAGAACACCTGAGTCTGTGCTGGGACTGTCAGTGCAGGTGAGTCCTGGAGAACACCTGAGTCTGCACCAGGGCTGTCATTGCAGGTGAGTTTTGGAGAGCATCTCGCCCTGCGCCAGGGCTGTCAGTGCAGGTGAGTCTCAGATCTCCCCTTTCTGGCGTGTTTTGCTGCCGGGAGTTTGGGAGGACTGCAGAGCATGACATGTTCCAGAGCAGTATCAACACACACGGGGACGGAACATTCCCCTTCCTCTCCCCTGGTGTCTTTGTGTGTTCTTTTGTTTGCCAGACACATGACTGCCGGTGTAACAGCGCTGCTGTTTATATGGCTCAGTTTAGGAGGAGGCTGCACTCAAGTGGAACACGAGTCACTTTTTGTAACTCTATCAGGTTTTCACTCTGGCAGTACAACACCCAGCTGTCCTCATTCCTCGGTCTGCAGCTCATAATTGACAAATCATTTAAAAGCTTTGTGTACTCAGCCTGGAGAAATTCTCCCTGGCTTAGTCCAGGAAACTGTTCAAACAATTTCTGAGAAATCAAGGATGGGCAAGATAGACAAAGAAAGGGAAAAGGAATACTTAGCCTTAAAAAAATAAGGAAGGGAAGCAGCTGTAGAACACCTTCAGACTCTTGAGCAGCTGTTTTGGTAGCAGGAAGGATCCCACTAAGTTTGTTTATTTAGCAGTTAAGTTTTTAGCCCCAACGGGGTACAGTGGTGAGCAAAAATCAGTGTAAGCTTCTCAGAGAAACAGTTGTACCAAACTGTTGAATGAGGGAACCCTCCTGGAGCTGGTTACTGCTTAATATTTCCTTTAATGACTTAAAGCTGCAGTTTGGTGGCACTTGAGCCTGTTTTGTGTTGGGATCAGTTCCTGAGCCAGTTCCTGCTCCATGTGCTAGGCATATGCTGGCACAGGGAGGGAGCCAGGGCAGGCACAGGAACGCAGTGACATGAGTTCTGTCAGCAGCAGTGTCAGTGGCTGCTGGTTACTATTGAGCCAGCATCTTGGATTACAATAAGGAATACGCTGGTGCCAGTCGGGAAGGGGTGTGAGCACTCTGGGAACAGCATTAAACTCCATATTCTTAGGAAAAATAAGGCATTTAAAATTAATCCGATGCATCAATACAAAATCCATAATAACCTCCTTGTCAGACTTAACAGTCTGAGGGCTGTAATCGGGTCACAAGCAGAATAATATGAACAAAGGGATGTTACACAGAAAGAATCTGTTAATGTATTGATAGTTTGAATGTCGCAATAATTGTAATAGGAATTGCATGTGAAACTTGGGTCTTTGTTGTCCCTCTGTCCAGGGCTGGTGAAGTTTCAGTTCTGAAAAATAGTGTCTGTAAAAATAGTGATGTGACTGATGGGAATTTAGAAAAGAGCAAAAATAGTAAAGAGCTTAAAAATCTTCTAAGGATAATAGAGCTGGATTTGTTCATTCTGGAAAATACCTGAGGGCACAGTAACTGCTCACAGGAGGTGGTGGTTCATTTCCAGGTGCAAATGAGTCTTTTCCTCACATTTCTCAATGTGCTTTGCTTGACTGCTCTGGAGCAGCTCTCCCAGGCTGTTGTGGAATTCTCCCAGTGGGATTGTCCCTTCAACTTGTCCCTCGAAGTAGAGGATGGGGCAGGCAATCTCTGGAGATGCCACCAGTGCTGGGTACACATTTAACAAAAAATCTGGTGCAGAGGATGCAGGATTTCCAGACATGGACAGACTTCTGCTCCTGTCCCATCCTCCTCGTGCCACGTGTGAGCTCCAAGGCAGCGACAGCCCGGGATTTGGGATGAGAAAGTGCTGGGGTTTTACACATCCTGTGCTGTTGCTCATCTCCTCCTCAGCTGGCTCGTGTTGTAGCTGCAGCATCCTTACAAGGCACTACAAGTCACTCTCTCCATTTCCTGCCCTTGCATCCCCCATCCTTTCTGCACACATGTCCTCACTCCCTTCCCGTCCTCTGCTGCCCAGATTTCATAGCCTCTCCTCTGGAATCTCCCTGTCAGGCGGACGTGTGCCAGCTGTGCTGTGCCAGACGGAGCACGTGCTCCCAGGATGGGTGTGCAGGGCAGCACGTGTGGCTGCAGGGAGCCTGCCAGGCACTGAGTGCTGCCCAGAGTGAGGGATGTTCCTGGCCAGGTGCTGGCTTGGGATGGATGGATGGATGGATGGATGGATGGATGATGGATGGATGGATAGATGGATGGATGGATGGATGATGGATGGATGGATGGATGGATGGATGATGGATGGATGGATGATGGATGGATGGATGGATGGATGGATGGAGGATGGATGGATGATGGATGGATGGATGATGGATGGATGGATGGATGATGGATGGATGATGGATGGATGGATGGATGGATGGATGGATGGATGATGGATGGCTGGATGGATGGATGGATGCTGGAGGTTGGCTTGTGGCACTCACATGGGATCCAGGAGCTGCCTCGCAGGGCAGGCTGCAGTGAGAGCTCTCGTTTTCCTCTCCTTGGAGCTGCACAAGCTGCTTATCAAGGTTTTATTTTAGAGGAAGTCTTAGTCTAGAGGGAAGGAGATTTCTCAGCATTTTGTCAAAGGAATGATAGATGTGAAGGGACCTTGGTTCTTCATGTTCTGATCTATTTTGCCTCTATTTTGCCTGTGTAAAAACTTTTACAGGTCCCTGCCTTCTTCTCTGTCTCATTTCTTCTTCTGTTTTCACACCCCTTTCACAACATTACATTTCACATTCATTACAAGGTGGGTGCTAAATGAAAAGAACCAAAATCAACAGGTGAATAAAGCATTTACATATCCATTCTTAAAGTTTATAGTATTCTTTTGTATTTATAGTTGCATACTTCTTGGGAACTAATTGTTAGTAAAGATGGAAATCAGTGGTTTTTAATGCCTACTTTTAATGTATTTACATAGAGTTCCTGCAAGCAAACTCAGCCTGAGAGGTGTCACAGAGCCTGGCAGGGTGCAGAAGGGAGTTAGTGTTTCCTTGACTCCAGTGTCATGGATGTGTATTTTTGGGGACTTCTGGTTTTGTTGCTTGGTTAATGTTTTGTTTTGGTTTAATTTTTCCTCAAGGCTTTTATATTTCACCTTGGTAGTTGTTTGTTGCCAGTGGTAGATGAATCATTTTTTGTGCCTTTGGACTTTAGTTAAAGTTCTGTGGGAGTGGAGGGAAATAAGAAGGGAAAATGCAGCTTTGCACTGAGGATCTCCCTGAAACAGGAAACAGAATGACCCAAGTCCTCAAAGCAGCAAACACATTTCTATTTAATTTCATATTTCATTTGGAAAAAATATAAAACCTTTGTTACCATAAATCATGAAATGAACAGGGCCAAGATACCCTTAGAGACTGAGAGTTGTGTCATCCCAGGAGCCGAGGAGCTCAGGCAGGAAGTCCGAGGCTGTTCCCTTGGGGACAGAATGTCCTGTGGTGTCCCCAGAGCATCGGGTACACCACAAGCAGCAAACGTGTGCTATACATTGGGCACAGCATGGGCTCTGTGCGAGCACATGGCGGCAGCTTTCCCTTCTCCTGCCCTCTGTGAACCCAGCGTTGGGGTTTTCTCGTGAAAGCTTCTGGAACACAGAGTTCCAGCTGTGGTTGGGAGCCCACGGCCTGTCCGTCCACCAGGACAGCACGGCTCCGTGCTTGGGACGTGCTGCGGGGGTGCCAGCAGGGATGTAAAAGCAGATAAATTTCCAGTTTGTGCCCTCCAGATAAGCGTGCTGGAATGGCAGAGCCCTTCTCAGCATCCTGCTGGCCCCCACATTCTGAATTCTCCTGGAGGTGATGTCCCCCAGTGCCCGCTGAGGTTCTCAGCACTCAGCTGTGGAATTTGTAATGTTTTGTGGTGTTGGGGTGCCAGGCTCCTGCTGTGGGAGTGCTCTGAGTGCTGGGGAGTGCTCTGGAAATGGGAGAGAATCCTGCAATGGTTTGTGTTGGAAGGGACCTTCAAGTGCCATGGGCAGGGACACCTTCCAGTGTCCCAGGTGGCTCCAAGCCCCCGGAGCTACTGCCAGGGGTTGTACCCAGATGGTTCAGTCTCTCCACTAAGGGACACTCCACACCCCCTCCAGGCAGTATAGCCAAGCTTTTCTCATCACACCAGGGCTGTATTCTCCATATCCAAGGTTTTCTCACAAAACCAGTGCTGTGTTCACTACAGCCAAGGTTTTCCACCCTTTCTGCAACCAGTGTCCAAGCGTGCTGCTGGAACTGGAGGGACTGGAATTCCTCACCTCCCACTCTGGGGGGTTTCAGCCAGGAGAGGCTCCCTGACAATCGCACCTAGGGATGCAGAGGTTACTGTTAACAATGGGCTAAATCATCCTTTGTCTGCTGTGTTTTGTCATCAGATGCTTCGTGGCAGTCCTGGGGTTGAGTTCTCAGCTGGAACACGCCTTGACGCATCCCAAGGAAGGTGGGGAGCTCAGGAAGGGCTGCTGGCCCTGTGCTGGGGTTTGCAGCTCTGGGAGTGTGACATGCACTGGGATTCATTATTCTGCTTTCCTCTGGGCTGCAATGGCTTCGGCTACCTGAGCTCCTGCTGCTATTTCCTGTCGTGACACAGGGATTTTCCCAGGGCATGTCTGGAATGAAGCAACTTTCTGGTTTTATCCCAGCCTGTTTCTCCACTGTTCGTGTGTTCAAAGCAAGCACAGGGATTTTTATTTTGCAACTGTGATTTTATGGGCAGGGAGCAAATAATGATGTGAGCACTGTGGCTCAGCAGTACCATCTGGATTGCTTTGGGGTAGATGCTGATTGAAAACTTGGCTCACAATACACTTTGTTTGTTTTAAAAGAAGTGAAGTTTCTACGGGGACCTTTTAAAAATCTTTCTTTGACTAAGGCAAATATAAATTTCAATCTTGTACCTCCTCATTTTGCATATGCATCAAAAGACTTCCCTTTCTTCCTCAAAAATCAACGGTGTAGTTTGAGTCATCATTTCTTTTTGTGCAATAGGGATTGACTGGTGTGTCAGAAGAGGGACAGACAGGATGAGAGACATGAAAATAATGTGGGAGAGGAGTGAAACAAAAAAGAAAGTAAAATTGGGTAATAAGGCAGAATAAATCAACATACAGAAATAATTTAAGACCACCCAGCTGCAGCATAAGGATTATTTATTTTTTCTCGACTTTAATGTTTTCAGCTACAAGTTTAATTTCGACAGAGTTTTTTTGTTTTGACCAGTCCTTGCTGAAGCAATCTGAGTCCTGACAGATCCACCAAGAGAGCAAGAGCTGTGGACCAAGGAGCAGAGGGTGTTGTGAGGAATTTCTCCATGGAAAGGGCTGTCCAGCCTGGCCCAGCTGCCCAGGGCAGTGGTGGGGTCCCCATCCCTGCAGGGGTTTGTCAGCCCTGTGCATGTGGCACCTGGGGCTGTGGATGCTGTGGGCTGGTGGCACTCCATGCTCTTGGAGGGCTTTTCCAAGCTGAGCAGTTTTAGGGTTCTGTGATGAGTGATCCCTGTGCTGGCTGCTGTAATATCAAAGCCTGGCCAAATGAGAGAGGAGCTCGCTCTTCTGAACAGGAATGCAGCTCTCCATCGTGGGGTGTTTGTGGGTGGAATGTGAAATTCCAGAGGAGAGGGGTGGTGATGCACGAGCTGACACACCCTGGAGTTATTTGGTCAAGTTCAAGTGGTACAAATTCCTGTCTCATCGTTCAAAAGGCTAAAAATGGTCCAGACCACCAGTTTATTTTCTTTTTTTTCCTTACAGCTTATGCTCTACAGATGAAACTGAGTCAGACAGATGTAATTTGAGTGATTATCCCTCTTGGCTTAGTCCTCCCCTTGCCTTGGTAGCTAAAGAAATCTTTGTAACCAGGGGATAGATAATATTTCCTTCCAAAACCAAGTGCAGAGTGGAAACTCTTCCCCCAGATGCTTTACAGCATCTGTGCATCACAACTGTAGCTCAAAGTCTTATGGATAAAGATCTTCTGAGATCAAGCACTTTGTCCTCAGCAAAACTGTTTTTTTAATTCCTAATTGATTTTTTCTGTTCCCTGCTTGTCCTCAGTGCTTACTCAGGACACACAAGTCCCCTTTCTACTCAGCTCTGGTAGTTTCCTTTTCTATTCCTTCCAAACTGTTTTTCCCCTGATTTTTTCCTGCTTTGAAGCTGAGATGACAACAGTGTTTTTATCAAATGGAAACAGTGAAATATGGAATCTGAAACCATGAACTTGTATTTAGTACACATCCTTAGTGGTTACTCAGCAATCTCACTGTTCCAGAAAAGGTAATTTGTAAGCATAAGAACTGATGACAGTTTGTTTCCTACAGATTTTGTTTAATGGTTGATCAACTTTGGTGTCTAAGAGACAAGGTCTAGTGGAGCTTTTCTCCTGGAAAAAGACCATTTATTTGTAAGGCTGCCAGGGGGCAGGGATAGATGGGATATTGGGATTCCTGGGTCAGATGGGATTTGGGCAGGAATTGTTCCCTGTGAGGGTGGGCAGGCCCTGGCACAGGTGCCCAGAGCAGCTGTGGCTGCCCCTGGATCCCTGGCAGTGCCCAAGGCCAGGTTGGACATTGGGAATTGGAGCAGCCTGGGACACTGGGAGGTGTCCCTGCCATGGCAGGGGTGACACTGAATGGGCTTTAGGGTCTCTCTTAACCCAAAGCCTTCTGTGATTCCATGAGAGAGGAACCTTGGATTTAGGATGGGAAATGAGGTCAGTGCCTTCCTTGCTCTATTCACTTTTATCTGGGTGCTGTTAATTTTCCAGGGACCCTGGACAGATGTGCTGGGTTTAAACTAACTGTGGCTGGCATCACTCAGCTCCTGGTGTCAGGGAACTGTTCCATGTATTAAGGTGGATATTTGGAAGCTGTTCAATCTGTACACTTATTGCAGTGCTTGCAGGGTAATTATTAATGTGCAGAGCAATTAATTATTAATGTGCTGATTTACACAGCCTTTCCTATTCTGTGATTTTTTGACTCTGTAGCAAATACTGTAAAAATCCAGCCTGATCAGGAATCCTCCCAGATTTTCATTTCACCTGAGGAGTGGATGGGAAGGAGAGCACTTCCAGCTGAGCCCAGACAGGGAGTATTTGTTGTTCTATGACTTCATTTATTTTGACATCCAGTAACAAAACTGACTTTGAAAACTAAGAAGTTTTGGTACTTGCACAAACCCTTTTCAGTTCAGAGCCCTGCTGATTCTATCTTGTTTTTGGTGGGAGAAGCAGTGAGAGTTCTCAGCTGTTTGTGTGAGCAGCAGCAGTGGCTGTGCTGCACAGAGCACCGTGTCCTCCCTGTGATAAACCCTGCACAGCTCGTTGTGTCCTCCTCCAGTGCACTCATTCCAGTGCTTTGGAACTTCGGGGTACTTATCCTGAAGAACAGTTTCAGGTTTCCAAGCACAGACTGCAGCTGCCAGGAAAAATAAACTTGCATTTTCGGCTCCTCCAGAGCAGCTGTAACCAGGGGGGTTTAAACTGGAGCAATGTTAAGAAATGGGGAAATAAAGCTTGTCCAGGGCACCCTGAAACACTGTTCATATCAAGCTGTATTTAAACTCCTAAAGGTTATTGTATGAGTCTTTAATTTATAATTTTTGAAAGCTCTTTTCTTTCCTCTCGGTGGGGTTTCTTTTTGTTTATCCCAATGTCTCAAAACATCATTTTTTTCTTCTGTAAAAAAAAAAAAAAATCTTAATTTGACTTAAACTATTTGAACAGGTGCTTGCATGTTCCCTGCTTCAAGGTTAATAACCAGATCAGTTGGAAAAGTCTGTTTTCCAATTTAATAAATGGCCTTTCCGTTGGATGGGTGTTACATGTTTTGTAATCAGTCCTGAGTCCTTCATTCCTGGCAAAGGGGTTACAGATTCCACAGCACCCCAGTGCCAGGGACACCTCAGCATCACTCATGAATTATTTTTGTGAAGATTGTGGATTACCTCACTTCCCTCATCTTGCCTCCTTCACTTGGATCTGAGATGTCGGAAAGCCAGAGAATAACATTTATCTGGTAATCCCAGATTCATTAATGAGATAGCTTTGTAAAACACAGCATTTCATTTTCCATTAATACCTCCAGCCTAACTCAGAAGTACTTTAGCATTTCAGTGGGAGTTCCCACGTATCAAATGGATGTATCTTGGGAAGCTGCCAGGAAGGGAAAGTGCTGCTCTAGCTGGGGTTCATTTTGCTAATGAAGATTTTTGTCTTTATTTGTTAAAGCGATAACATCATCTGATCTTAAATGTTCCAGAGCAGCAAATGGTTTAAATTGTTTGGGTTTATTATTATTTCTTAGTGTGACTGAGGGTTTTTTTAGTTGAACCTGCTTCTCTGAGGCACTCTGAAGCATTTTCTCTCTTTGTAGATGCCCCGGGACCAGACAGTGTGCAAATACTGCGGAGTCAGCTACCTGACACTCCACGAGTTCAAGGTGATGGAAGACAAAGTCAAAGCAATGGAGAAGGAGATTAAAGTTTATAAGGGAAGCCTAGAACGGGAGCAGAGGCTTCAGGCAGAATTGCAGGCTCTGCACCACGACCTCGAGCGCTGCCGGGCGGAGAGCGAATCCAAAACGGAAAGGTCAGAGCACATCATCTCCTCTGGAGACCCTCTCCTGTGTGTGGCAGGGAATTTCGGCCCAAAGCAGCTTAAAATACAAATAACATTTGTCTTTCTTTGCTCACATGGCCCATATATGCTGTAGGAGTTGATTTAAATCATCCTTCATGGTGTCCTGTGGAAGCAGGTTCAGGGTTCCTGAGCAGTTTAGGAGCAGTCAGTGTGTGGAAGGGAAGGAGAGGCAGAAGGCACTCAGAGGGATTTCCCCTCTTATATCTCATCTTATCATCTTGTAATTAATCTCTAATATTCCAAATGAAACTCCACAGGACTGGGAGTGCCACAGTCTCCCAGTAAAGAATTCCCTGTGTCCTTCCCTGGCAGTCTCAGGATTCTGAATCTCTGCAGGGCTGGTACAGGATCCTAAAGCAGGGAGGAGCAGTTTGGGAACTGCCAGGGGCATTTTGCTTGACAAACAGGAGGTTTCAAATCCTTACAGATATGGGAAGGCCCCACTTAAAGGGGGAGTTTTGTACCATAAAACTCCAGTAATTAATGATAGATCTCAGAGCCACATTTGGATTTTCAGAGCACAATTAAGACCTTCAAATGTATTCTTTAGCTCATACTTACAGAGTCTGTATCCTTTGTTATGCACATATTTTGGAATCTATTGTTATATTCCATTAATTGATTACAGTAGGATTATAAATAATTGATGTTTATAGTCAATTAATAAAAGATACTTTATAAAAATGCAGTTTGCTTGAGTTTGCTACTGATGGATTGAGGCTACCAGAAACTCCTGGGTAATTTTTGGCTCATCTGACTCAAATGGGCAGAAGTTTTTTTGTAAGGATGAGGTTCTAATTTTAATTATCAGCTCAGTTTGATTTTTGGAATCCCCAGGAGAGGTGTTCCTTGTGTGACTGACTCACACCAAGGGTTGTAGAGCTGAAGGTGCTTTTGAGATTGGACTGAAATGCTTTGGAAACCTACTTTTTTGGGAGAATCACTCAAATACTGTTAAAAATTAACTTAATTAATGGATTTAATTAGGCTTTTGCTTGCTAATATTACTGATAAAAGATTCATTTTAGAGCACAACTTCCCACAAAAGTGAACAAAATGCATTTATCTTGTAAGTTACTCATAATGTTTCTTGCAATATCTTTTTAATTTAAATTTAACATCTTTTACCCCTCCTTACAGATATTTAATATTTTCTGTGGTTTAATATCTATTTTTAAAGCTTGTTTGCTCCTTGTCTCTAACAGCCCTGGTGGCAGTCTGTGAGCAAATGCACTGACAGCACATTCTTCTTGTTGAGGATCATTTGCCAGAGCCAAACTTTAAATTTTCATCGAGCTGACTTTTTGTAGTAAAGCTGGAACAGTTAATAAAATTTTTATCTCTGCACTTTTCCCCCCTAAGGCTCCACTTGATTTAAAAGCTGCTGAAATCAAGTGGGATACTCGCAGTAGGTTTCCATTCCAGCCATAAATCAAGCATTGTGCCTCGTTAAGAAACTTGGCTGAATGTTCCTTATCTTGTCCTGGCTGTCCTGGGCCTCTCTGCCTGCCTTGTGCTCTGGTATAAACTATTCAACATCCTGGCTCTGGCCAGGCTGGCAAATCACTGCTCCCAGAAGCCAAACATGCCTCTTTCTTACTTTTATCTCTGCTAGACCAAGGGATTGAATCTCTTATCACTTGCAGACTGTTTCAGGTTTCTGTTCCCTCTGGGTTCAGGTATTCCTGTTGGTACCTGTGGCTAACCTTGAAAGCCACCTGGGAGTTTGCCTGTCCTTGGTTACCTTTCCTTTGGGATCCTGGCAGGAGAAGGGGAACAAACTGCACTGATCCCACTCAGCTTCAACCTTATTCTGCGTTAAAATCACTTCAGTCTTGATAATTAATTGAATTATTGTTAATTTAGTTAGCAAAATGAATCCACATCCAGTGTAGGAAATGTAAAATAGATGTAGATGCTGAAGATGTCCTCAAGTGCTGCATCCTCACGTGTCTTGAACGCTTCCAGGGCTGGTGACTTCACCACTTTCTGAACTGAAAATGAGCAGCTCCTGGCTGTGAAATGAAAGTGAGCAACTCCTGGCTCTGGGCAGCTCCCAAAGTTTCCATGGCAGTGAAAACGCCGGGGTGGAGGTGTTTTTTGGACAGATGTCCCAGGCTCCTGCTGCCTCCTGTCCTCCTGGCAGTGCCAGTGCTGCTCCATCCCGGGGGACCCCCGTGCCATGCAGTGCAGCTCAGGGATGATTCCTGTAGATCCCCTGGAGCACGGGAGCTGCTCCTCGTGCTGTGGGACACTGAGGGTGTTTGCAGCTCCTGCTGGCTTTTCTCCTGCTGGGTTTTCTCCTGCTGTTCTCGGGGTGAGCATGTCCTGACCCCCTGCCTCTGCCAGGGCTCCTCCTGTGCTCCCCAGGAGCTCGAGGGGATGGATGCCAGCCTGGGCAGGGAATGCTCTGTGGGACGGGCTGAGATCAGCCTGTTCCTTCTCCAAATGCCAGCTTTTAACATCCACTGGACTCTCCCTTGGTGTTAAAAACCCCCAGAATAACGTGTTTATTTTGCTTCCTTCTGTTGGTAACAGCCGAGTGCAACTGTCCTGCCTTTTCCACAGATTCTTTAGTGTGTGACTGAGCAGGACATGGAAACATCCCTTTAATGTCAGCTCTGGAATGGAAAGAGGAAGAAAATGTGTCTCTCCTTATTTACCAGTTTCTTTTTAATCCAAAAGATCTTCAAATACTCCCCATTCTAGAACAAGAATGGAAAATGAGCATCCGGCTCTCCCTGGCTCCCAGAGTTTGGATTTGTTATTGGGCAGTGATAAATCACTGATTTTTTCCTCAGCTGCAAACGTAGATTTGAATTCCTGGAGCTGTTTAGGGGATGGACTTTTTTTTTTTTTTCTTGTGTGTGACAACAGTTCTGCTCCCAACCACAATCCAACAGATTTTATCTCTCTCCTCCTGCTCTCCACCTCCTGGAAATTTGCAGGTAGCAATGGGTAAAATTTCCTACAAAGGTAATGCCAGGAATATCTTCAATTTTTTGTTTTGTTTTGTTTTTGTTTTTGGTTTTTTTTTTTGTTCCAGGGTTCACAATTGAGCCCCAAAGACTTGCTTTTTAACCCCCAGATGTTCAGTTCAGATTTTCTCAGAGCTCTGCAGATCCATGTTTCTTAACCAGGACTAGTATATTTTTTTAATGTGCATTTTGGTGCTGATCTGTGTGATAACAGTAACTAATGCACTGTCATAGCTTGGCTTAATTTTTATATATTTTCAGCATAAATCATTCTCATTCTCTTCTGCTGTTTAAAACTGAAGCCAAGGCTGATGTAGTGCTTCTGCCAGCCTTTGGTTTTGTAAAATTCTTGTCCATTCAAACATTACTTATTTACTTGTGGCAATGAGTCACCAGGAGACAAATAGATCATTTTCTCTGTGTGAGCAGTAGGTGTTGAAAGCTTAAACAGGGGCTGGTTTTTAACAGTTGCTTGTCACTGGAGTGGTATTTTTGGGGCTGGGAGGCTGCTTTAGGATGGTTATCTCCAGAAAACAGCTGGGGCTGATGTGCTCTGTGGGATTGTTCCTCACATGTAGCACAGGAAGGGAACTGGATTCAGCTCTTTTATTCCTGTGCAGTTCCATTCATTTCCTGACAATTATGGGAGCAAGTGCTGAACTGTTGAAAGAGCAATGTTTAAACTGTGTTTATTTACACTGGGGTAGCTGTGCCTGAAAAACAAACTGGTGCTGTAAAGAAAAGTTCCCAAGGTAAATGTTAGAGGAGAAAGAACACCTTGGGGGGACGGTTCTGGAGGTGTTTGCTGTGCCTGAGGCCAGCACAGAGCTGGCTCCTGCCCTGAGAAAGCTGGAACCAAAGCTGGAGGTTGATTATTGGTGCAAACAATTCTGATTATTTTATTTACGTCTGTAGGATAAAAACCCTGACAGTGGAACTTAAAACCAAGCAGGAGGAGATGAAAACTGTGAAAGCTGATTTGCAGTATTTCCAGGAGGAGAAGGAAGCTGCCTACAAGCAGTCACAGGTGCTCAGGTGAGAACCCAAAAAGAAGTGCTGATGTTGGAAATGCTGTATTTCCTACATATATATTGTTTATAGAGGTTCACCATAAACCTGGGCATACAGTCATTTAAACATGATTACTCTGATTTCTCAATTAAAAATGATTGGACAATTTCCTGTACTGGATTTTGAAATGATGAAACAAACCCAGTTTTCTTCATTTATGTATAAAAGCTCTAAACATTTAGATGGGGAAACTTATTATACATATATTCAACACACAGCACATGTCATACACTGAATTATTGTAACCCAATGCAGTATAAATTACCAGATATTGGGAACATAGTTGTCAAGCTTAGTCTAATTCCCAAGTTTTATTGATAGAATAATTTATAAATATACATCTGGTACGTTTTCTTTCTTGCAGAACTACCTTGGAACACCATTGCTCCACCCTGAACAAGGCTGTCTCACTGTTCCCTTTCATTAGGAGTGAATTAGACAGTATTAAAGAGGTCATCTCCACCAACATGGAGAGCTTTGCAGCCATGAAGGAAGAAATTTTTCGGCAAATAAAAGCCATGAGCAAAGAAGCTCTGACAGGTAAAGCACCCTGCAATCATTTTGGGCAAGAGAAGAAAGGATCCTGCAGGGTGCTGGTCCAGCATCCTTGTGGGAGCTGCTGGAGTGTCCTGCAGTGCTGCCCCCAAACTGGACAGGGCAAGAGAAGTAAAAGAGGAAAATGATGAAGGCAGTGGATACAATCCTGCTGTTAACTGTCCATCTTAGGTAGAGTATCGGGCTCTGAGGGTAAAAATCAAAGAATTAGCCTCATTTTGAGTGCAGGACCAGCAAGGACTTGTGGAGCAAACCCACACCCAACAGCAGCAGCTCTCCCTGCTCCCATTCCTGGGTGAGAACAAGCCCTGCCAGGTGCAGCCCTCCTTATCTGAGGGGTCTGCAAGGGGCACAGAGCAGCCCCTGGGCTGGCCAGAATTCCCTTGGCCCCCAGGCTGCTTCCTGCTCCCACCAGGGCCAGGGGAGCTGGGAGCAAGGACAGCCGAGGGCTTGTTCAGGAGGGGCCGTGCCCAGGCTGAGCCTTGGGTGCCATTTGTGCTGAGACTGGTGTCACTGAGAACAGTGTGCAGTGGTGCAGTTACAGACTGCAACAGCCAGAGCTGCCCTGCTGGCCCTGTGCCCAATTTACAGCTCTAAAGGCCTTCAGAAATAATACTCTGACATATTCCTGTCCTAGCAGTTTGTCAGTGTGGATGAGTGGATGAGCTGCTGTTTGGCTGAGTCACAAAATCACAGAATCTCCTGAGATGGGGAGGATCCACAAGGATCCAGTCCAGCTCCTGGCCATGCACAGGACAACCCAAAGATCCCCCTGTTGCCCAGATTAACCTCGGGGGTCAGTTTGGTCAGGTCTTTGAGGGCAGGCTGGGGATGTGCATCTCCACCTGCCCCTGTCCCTGTGAGCTCCAGAGCAGATCCACAGGGAAACCCTGCATGCCTGGAGCAGCCCAGGAGCCCTGGAGCTGTTTGGCACAGCAGCTGCCCAGTGAGCTGTGCTTCCTGGGCCATGAGCAGTGAATTCCTCCCTCAAGGGTTGCTTTGTTCCCACTGGGAAGGGCTCTGTGCCTGGAGAGGATGAGCCCACTGAGACACTGAGCCAGCACCAGCAGGAGCTGGGGCCCTGGGCCACCAAGGGCTCCTGCCTGCTGCAGGTGTGAGCCCAGAGCATCCTCCCCAATCTTCACTCCTGTAAGGACAGTGATCTGCAGTGTCCCTGTGACACAGGAAGGTTCCTGTCTCCTGAGGATTCCCCTCTCCCTGGGCTCGTTCCCTGCCTGCTGCAGGGAATTCCCTGCCTGGGGGCAATGGCAGCACGTGTCCCTGCAGACTTCTTCAGCCTCACATACATTTCAAGGCTTCTTTTGTGGAGTATTCCTTGTTGTGTTTGTTGTAGTACTCCCAATATGCAGAGGATCTGTGTGGAAGCAGGAGTGGAGCCTTTCTTACAAGGTTCTGTATCCCTCAGCATTTCCCACTTCAGACTAATGCCACACCAGGAATATCACACCCATCCTCAAATCCAGCTTTCCACATCAAAACAATTTAGCCCCACTTACTTTTGTTGGCCTGTGAATGCCATTTAAAAACTTTGATGTTCTTGTTCATAATTAACATAAAATAGCCACAGTCTACATGGATTTGTTTTGCCTCCTCAGAAATACCCAAACTGAACCAAAGATTGGCAAAATCCCAGCGGGAGAACGAGTGTCTGCAGGAGAAGGTCAAACACCTCTCTGAGGTGGCTGACACAGTTGAGCTGAAAACTCAGCAGCTCCAAACTTCCCTTCAGCAGGGGAACGAGCTCCAGAGTCGGTGCCGTGAGCTGCAGAAGGAAACTCTGGGTAAGAGAAGTTTTTTATCCTTTCCAGCAAAAATCCCAGGGGAAAAAGAAATGCTTTTAAAAGCACAAGAGTTGTGGTTGTTACTGTGAAAAGACTCCACAGGCCTGAGTAAAAGGTGGGTGCCTGCAGTCAGAAGGAGGGAATGTCATTCCAAGGAGTCTGGAGCCCTGCTGGCTGGGAGGGCAAGTGAAGAAAAGAGGGAAACCATGAAGGTGGTGGAATACAATCCTGTTGTCAATTGTCCAGCTTAAGTAGAACATCAGGCTCTGAGGGTAAGATTCAAAGAATTGGTCTCATTTTGAGTGCAGGACCGGGAAGGACTTCTGGCTCTCAGAGCAGGACTGAAAAGCAGAACAGACCAAGCCTTTTCTCTGAGCCATTAAAGAGCAGACTCTAATGATCTGCCCTTGATTGTGTCTCAGGAAGCAGAGAAAGCTCTTGAAAAGGGTGAGAGCAGTGACAGCACTTGAAATGACACCCTGGGAGTTGTGTGCAGACAAAAACTCACTGCAAAAGGATTATTTATGTGGGTATCTCTTGGATCTCTTTTCTCTTGCGTTCACAGCTCTGGCTCAGAGGTATTTTAGGGCCTTGGGAACACATGTGAGGTTGTGCTGTTCCAGGCAGGGTTTGGAGTCCCCAGGCTGGCACAGCAGCCCCCAGCTGCCCTGTGCTCAGGTGGGGACACACTGACAGCAGGAGGTCACAGTGATGGCCACTTCAGTGCTCCTTCAGCACCTGTGGAAACAGCAGGGCTGAGATCCCAGCCCTGAGTCACCAACCCTGGTGCTGAGCACGGGCACGGCACTCAGATTGTAATAACAGGAAAATATCTTATACATTAATATTTAATGGGTTTGTTCTTATAGCAATACTGCTGAAAAGCTCCAGCAAAGACACCTTCTGTCTTTGTAGATATTATAAGGAGCAGTGGACATAAAATCTCCTCAGGAGATCTCTCACACTCTGAAATACATGGGTTAGCATCATGGCACCAAACACCTGTACTGCTGTATTTGTGTGATGGCAAAACTGCCTTAGCTGAGTCCCTTTCCCCTCTGCTTACTCCAGAGGTTGCTGCAAACAGTGAGTTCAGGGTTTGTTCATGAGCATGGCAAACAAACACTTCCAGTTCAGCTTTGCCCCCTTTAACTCCATGCAGAACTGCCTTGTTCTTACCTTAAAAGAGAGCTTTTCACAGTCTCTATTGTATTATGTTTTTAAATGTTGTTCAGTGTGTTCTGTATCTTTGAGGGGTCTGCATGGCTTCTTGGATCTTCTGAAAACCTCAGTTTGCTTCCCTAAACTGGCATGTTGCATCAGCCCATCACAATTAATGATCACAGAATCCTGGAATGGTTTGGGTTGGGAGGGACCTTAAAGCTCATCCCATCCCACCCCCTGCCAGGGACAGGGACACTTCCACTATCCCAGGCTGAAAATTTGCAGTGAAATATAAAACAACTGAAATTTTATGGAGAAAACATAGCTAAAACCACATCTAATTCCATATATGGAATTCATAGAGAAGATTGGGACCCTGAAAAATCTTAATGATGAATAAAAATACCATGTAAGCTGGTTGATGTTTTATGTGAGGCATTTTAAAATTGATTAATAACATGTAGCAGTCACTTGCTAATAAATGAGTTATTAAGAAGCAGTAAAATGTTTGATGTGGGTATGCAGAAGGAGGTTTCAGGGCAGGAAAGCTGCTGGCTCAGGCATTTGGATTCCACCCTTCCTGAATGGATCAGTAAAACACAAATCCAGGAGGATTTCAAGGGGTCTGGCTCTAGGGAACACGTTGCTGCATCGGGGTAATAAACCCAGTTAATGCACTGCTGATAAAAATGGTTCTCTTTGAAATACCAAACAGGGTTTTTTTCATGAAACAATCATTAAATATGAAACGAGTTTGCCATTGTATTAAAATAAATGAGTGGGAACAAACAACATCTGACTGGAAATCAGTTCCAGGGAGTGGATTTGTCCTGTCCAAAGTGGGGTGTGGAAATCAGCCACATCCTGAGTGTCCATGCTTTGGGGGGAGCTTGGGGTTTTGCCTTATTTTGCTTTTTTCCCTCCCACAAACTACTCCAAAGTCCCTCTTTGAAATAACTTGACACTCCAGAAATAATAAAAACTACCAGGATTTGTGATTTACGTGTTTTTAAAGGATTTTCCTTTCTGCCACCAATATTTTGAGGATTCTTCTGTTGCATGTTCCTCACAGAATTGTAAAGTCATGATTATTTCACATCACAGCAGGCGTTTGCAAGAGCAGGGAGCAAGCAGTTGTTCCTGCTCTTGTTTTTGGCTCTCATGCTTGTCGAGGCTTTCTGGAGATTCCCTTTGCAGGGGATTTGTGGGATCAGATGGATTTGCTGCCTTCAAGGCACTTTTCAGCCTCACAGAGCATCACCCAGTTAAGGGAGGTGACAAATGCTCAACACAGGGTAAGGTCTGCTGGGTAATTGTTTAATCAATCAGCTTCCCCAAATCAAAAATCAATAATGGTGATAATGTGTCTGTTCTTAGTGCTGGCAGCAGCAGGGCTGCAGTAGCACGGGCTCCTAAAAGATTTCTGCTTTCATTTTATTACCAGCTAGTTCCTTTATTTAACCACAAATAAAAAAATCGTTTTTCTTCCCCAAAGTCCTTGTGGTTTTTCTTTAGCTCATGACAGCTCTGGCCTTGCTCTGGATGGGTTGAAATTGCTGCTGATGCTCCCAAAATCCCAATTTTTGGTCTTTGGCTGCTCCTGCTCCATAGGCTACCTCAGCTCTCAGTCCAAAGCTGGTGGTCTGCTGCCGTGATGAGGCTGCTGAGAGGTGATGGAAAACTGCTCATGGAAAGGAGAGGGAATGTTAGCCCTCCTCATGGAAAAGGAGCTGTTTTCATCTCCTGGAGTGTCTTTAATGGCACTTTAAAAACCACTTTGAAGAGCTTTGAAAATGCAAAGGGGGAATAGTTCCCTGCAGTTGTAGGCAGGCTGCAGATCAGCCAGCTGTAAGTGCTGTTGAAATGTATTTTTTTATGAATTCCAGCTGCGGTGGGGAGGCTGGGGAGGGTGAGAGCCGGGGAATACAGGGCTGCTGTTGGAGCAGAGAGTGAGAGGCCATGGCTCATTAGAGCTTTCAGCAGCCTGAGTGCCAGAGGAGGCCCAGGAATCCATGGCAAACAATCCCAGCTCCCTGCCAGGGGCTGGGACCAGGCTGCTGCAGTGGCACTGAGAGAAGGGCCACACTTGGCTTCCTGAGGAAAAGCAGGAATCCAGGTTCTCCCCTGGAGCCAGACTGGGAGAGGAGAAGGATCCAGGAGAGCTCAGAGCCCTGCCAGGGAATGAAGGGGCTCCAGGAGAGCTGCAGAGGGACTGGGGACAAGGATGGAGGGACAGGACACAGGGAATGGCTCCCACTGCCAGAGGGCAGGGATGGATGGGAGATTGGGAATTGGGAATTCCTGGCTGGGCTGGGATTCCCAGAGCAGCTGTGGCTGCCCCTGGATCCCTGGCAGTGCCCAAGGCCAGGCTGGACACTGGGGCTGGAGCACCTGGGACAGTGGGAGGTGTCCCTGCATGGCAGGGGTGGCACTGGGTGGGAGGAGCACCTGTGCCAACCCAAACCATGATTCTGTATTAAAGGATGTGTCTTTATTGAATTTTGTTTTGTCTGCTTGGCCTAAACATTGAGGGTAAAAAATTATCCCCAAGGAAAATCAAGGTGAGGATCTCCATGTTTTTACTGTTTAGTGTTTCCAGTATTTCAAGCCAATGTTAATGTGTAGGAGAAGCAGGTCTGTAGGAATTGTGACATATCCCAATTAGCCTGGCTTCAAGCAGGCAGGAATACAGGCAGAAAATCCAGGCTTTAGACCCAGGCCTTTGATGCTGGAGTGTGAACTCTGGCCATGGATGAGCAAAGCCAGTCCTTCCGAGGGCAGGAGTGCTTGTACTGTGTCACTGGGGGCGTGGGAGGAGAGCAGGCTTTGCCAGAACAACACTTTTTCCCTTTTTAAGGATTTTTAAGGTCTTGGAGATTGCCATGTTTGCATGGTTGCCGTTGTTGGTTTGTTCTGTTGAGGCTGCCCCTGATTTGTGCCACTCAGAACCGTTTAGAATCTGGTCCCTTTTTCTCTGCTGGTTTTCTGAAGAAAATTTCTGATTTCTGGAAGAATGAAGCAGGGGGCCATGGAGCCCGGTCTGGCCGTGGTCAGCAACATCTGCTGGGGGAGATAAACCTCAGCCACTCCTCTCCTGGCACATCCTCCCAGCTCCTGGCAGCTCTGGGTGATTTGGACACTTCCTGATGGCACTGGGGAGGTCTCCAGAAGGGATCTCAATCTGGAATCCATCCCTGGGCTCCTTCCAGACTTTTGTGAGTCACAAATTAAAAGAAGGACTTTGTTGTGTAGACAAAAAAAAATTATCTTAGAGAACACAGTACATGAGCTATTATAAATACAAAGAATTAGTTCTGTGCTGTGCAGGGCCTTGGGGTGTTACTTCACTTCTTTGGTCTCCTTAGAAACACGTGGTGAGGCAACGTTTTCCTGCTCTGACACTGTAATTTTTCATGCATGTATTTCATATTTCTCACAGATTGTCTGCTATGCTCTTTAAAAAATTGTACTGGGAACTATCTGTGCTGAGTGTACCTCTGACTTTGCCTGGAATTAGTGTTCTGAGAAAAATTAAATATTTTTGCCCCCTTTGGCACAGCTGATTGGCCAAATTCAGGGCCCATACAAGGGGTAGTTATCAAGTAAGTTTTAAATAATTGCTACAACTTCCTATTTCCCAGAATCCAGGAGAAATCCAGCAAGAGGGGCTGGGTTGCAGCCTGCCTTGGCCAGGGATCTGTGTGCTCTCTGTTCCAGTTCCTTGACCATCTCCCAGCTCTGAGCTCCCCGTGGGCTCCAGCTGGTCCCTGGTGGCTGGGAGGGGACCCAAAGTGGAGGGAGGGGAAGGTGGAGGATCCCAACCCTCCTGGGGGGTGGCAGATGGCTTTGAGCCTCAAGCTGTGGCTGCTCCTTCCCTGCAGGTGCCCCAGGCCAGGCTGGATGGGGCTGGAGCACCTGGGGCAGTGGGAGGTGTCCCTGCCATGGCAGGGCTGGCACTGGGTGGCACTGGGTGGCATTTAAGGTCCCTTCAACCCAAACCATTCTGCCATTCTGGGATTCCATGATCTATTTGAATAGATGAAATAATGAAATAATCTTCTTTGTTGTGCACATGTATGAAACATTGAGCTTTTATTTAGATCACCCCCAAATTGTCAGCTATTATATTGGATTGGATTTTGTAGGTTTTGCAGGAAAAGCAGAAAATTACACAGCTCTACCACGTGTGCCTCTGATCCAGCCTCACTGGGAATCTGGTAGGAATTAGCTGTGGAGCTGATGGCTTCCAGAGGGGCTGCTTAATATTTTTATTTTTCACTGAAAACTTCACCAGTTGTTGCTGTTTCCAGGCAGGAGCTGGGGCACCGTGCCCTTGGATGCAGACTGGGTGGTTCCATTCCTGAAAGGCAGCTGTGGGCAGGCTCTGCTGGGTGTTTGGCACACACCAGGGGCTGCAGTGATGCAGTTTGCCCAAGGAAGAGGGAACAGTGCCCAGTTTGTTCTGTCTCTGTTTCTGTGGCTCGTCAGGTCCTCGTGCACGGCCGGGCTGTGCCCCTCAGTCCCTGTCCCTGTCACAGCACTGCTCACAGAAGGTTACTGGAAGGTTTGTGACTGTGCTGAGAGCCATTCTGAGTCACAGAAATAAGTAAAATTCAACAGAAGTGAAACTGAGATGGATTTGACCTGCTGAGTCTTTGAGATGAGGTGGTTCCTGCAGCATTGAGCCAGTATCAGTATTACAGAGTGTGAGTTCTTTGCATGTTTTGCAACAGGCTTTATTTTCATTACCAGAGAACATTTTTACATAAGGGGTTGAGTACATTTTCCTCTGTTCAGCAGGTTGAGCAGTTTCCCTTTGTATTGCCATTCTCCTTATTAGTTGCCTCATTTTCACCATGGTTTTCATTGACATCTGCCTCCATGGGTGTGGGACTTTCTGCTCACCAGCTCCCACTGACCTTGGTGGGAATTCTCTCTCGAGAAGACTTGCAGAAACTATTTGTGTAATTAAATCCATCTATTCCCTCATGAAAAACTCCTGTCCATGCTCAGTGAGCATGAAAACTTCTGAGAACAAATGGAGTGAAAGAGGAAACAGCTTTGAGAGAGACCACCCAAAGTACAGAACCAAACCAAGCATCATCCCTCTCCTTTTCCTTTATTCCAGAACTTGTGTCCACACTCCCACACTGAGGGAGAAGAAAAAGACCACAGTTATTAATTATTGGCAGAAATCTTTTAAACCAACAATTTTTAACAGGTCAGAAAGAGTTGTTTGGGGAAACTCTTCTCTGTGAGGATGGGCAGAGGGCTCTGCTCTGTCTGGTGTCCACCCACACTAATCTGGGCTTCATCTGTGTCACAGAGTCACAGAGTTCCTGCTGCCAGGGCTGGCTGCTCCCCACTGCTGTGCCTCACATCTGCTGGGCAGCTGAAGCCAGAGCTTCTCCCTTTTCTGCAGGAATTCTGCCAGGAAATGGAAGCTGGATTCTTCAGCTTTGGGAAAGTGCAGGACAAGGCTGAGGAATGCCCAGCGAGGGGAGCAGCAGGGGCTGCAGGTGCCTGATGTGTCCAGAGGTGCTGGGCCACTGCTGCTGGCTCAGAGACCAGGGGAGAGGCCACCACTTGTCACAGCTTGGAGCTCTGCTCGCTCAGTCCTGCCTCCAGCCATGGCAGTGACAGCACAGGGCTGTCACAAAGGTGCATTACACAAAAATGATGGGTTTGTTTGGTGTTTGATTGGCTCTGGCACCCACGGCAGGTGCTGCAGAAGCTGCTTCTACAATTAATTTCCATTTTTCCAAGGGTTCAATCAAGTCCAAGAAATATTACTGTTCTCCTCAAAAAGCTCTTTATAAATGCTGATAGTTTGGGAGTGGATCTGGCTCGTCCTGTGTGTTTTACCCTTTATAATTATCTCCCTGATTATTTTTGTTGTAGTCTTATGGACCATTTTCCTTTTCCCTTTACTGAAAAGAGGGGACTCTTCCACTTGTAGGATTTATCAAGATAAGGTGTGGCTGGCAGGAAATCCCACACTGGGATCATCCATCATCATTGCTGGAAGTGACTGACAGAGACATGTGGGAAAAGTCACAGAAATTCAGGGAATTGGGGTGAAATGATGAATTTAAGAACAGGAGTGGCAGATTTGGCTTCTGGGAAGATGCATCAGGGAGCTTTGAAGGACTGTCACGGGAGCTGTTCCCTTCAGAGACAAGGTCCCCTCACTTTGTTTGCTGCTGCTTTCTGAGGAATAATCTTGCTTTTTCTTTCACTTCCAGATCTGTTGCAATGATTTGCCATTGGATTTTTTTCCATGTAGTTTGTCTTGATGTCCTTTTGGTAGAAACTTTGATTTCAAATCATTCTTAGGCTTTCTGGAAAGGCAGCTCTTGTTCATGAGGATATTTAGAGATGCCCAGGTTGCTGTGGCTGCCCCATCCCTGAGGTGTTCCAGGATGGGGCTTGGAGCAGCCTGGGACAGTGGAAGGGAGCTGGGACTGGATGAGCTTTAAGGTCCCTCCCAGCCCAAGGCATTCCATGATTCTGTGATATGTTCATGGAGGTGAAACTCTGATTGAGCCATGTGCTGCTGCTTCAGCTTAAAGGGCTTCACATCTGCCAGCTATGGCTGTTCTTGGGATTTAAAAGCACAGAAAAGGGTGATATTAAGGCACACAAAACCAAGTGAGATAATTTAACTAAAAAACCAGGGATTGTACTGGGAAAAAGGCAGTGGCTGATGGCAGCTGAGGTGATGTGTTCTGGAGGATGACATGTAGAGGATAAGACAAATAAATCATTTAATTGCTGCCAGGGTTTCAGATGAAGTGAATTCCAGGTGAGTTTTGGGGCCACCTTCCTGCATCTGTTTGTTCTCTGTATAAACAATCTGATTTCATGTTTCAGTGTAGTTGCATTTGGTGTTTTCTGGTGGGATAAAAAGCCCCAAACACACAAACAAACCCCAGCTTTTTGCTGTAGAGACACTCTGCTCATGTGCACTGCTCTGCCTGAGGTGGGAGCGAGGAGCTGCAGGTCCCACCTGGAAACAAACCACTGAAGTGGATTGATTTAACATGAACAGAGACACAACCTCGTGTTTTTGCTTTCAGATTTAACAAATCAGGTGGAGACAGCTGGCCTGCAGCTGCAGAAGGTGACAGCAGAGATGGACCACTACAAGAAGCTGTTGCTGTAAGATTCCCATTCCTTGATTGCTTCCCACTGCCCATAAAACACATCAACCACTTTTTTTTTTCCCAGCAAGTGCTGCTTGTCACAGTGCTCTGAGAAGGTTCTGACCAACAGAGGAACTATTTTATCTCCATGGGATTAATTCTAAGCACCTGCCTGAGGCAGTCTGGCTGTGGGAGCAGGGCTTCCTTCCTCCAGCAGGGATTGCTGGAACTGCAGAGGGATAAGGAGCCTCACCTAACACACAGGGGTAGGAGGAGTTTTGGGAAATCCACCTAGCTTCAGGACTGAACATGTGTATATATACACATTTTTATGTAGGAAGGAAGGAATATATAGTGATAGAGCACTGCCAGAGGGCAGGGTTGGGTGGGATATTGGGAATTAGGAGTTGTTCCCTGGGAGGGTGGGCAGGCCTGGCACAGGTTTTCCAGGGCATTTGTGGCTGTTCCTGGATCCTTGGCAGTGCCCAAGGCCAGGCTGGATGGGGTTTGGAGCAGCCTGGTCTATGGAAAGTGTGGGTGGAACAAGATGGGCTTTGGGGTCCCTTCCAGCCCAAACCATTGCAGGATTCTCTCCCATTTCCAGAGCACTCCCACAGCAGGAGCCTGGCACCCCAACACCACAAAACATTACAAATTCCACAGCTGAGTGCTGAGAACCTCAGCGGGCTCTGGGGGACATCACCTCCAGGAGAATCCAGAGGGATCCAGGAGCCAGAGGAAGCTGAAGAGGCACCAGTGGTGCTTGTGAGGCTCAGGAGTCAGGAGCTGGCACTGCCAGGCTCGTGCCACCACCAGCTCTGTGCCCTGCAGCCTGAGCTCAGGGACTGTGCTCTCGTGCTCTGCACCTTCTGCTTCCAGTGCCTGCACTCGGGGGCTCTGACCACGACCAAATATTTGGGGTGCTTAGCAACAAAGTACTTGAGTGATAATGTAAGGATTGAGTGGGAAACAAAGATGTCATGAACACAGTTAAATAAACCCTGAGGGCTTTCCAAGTGTAAATTGACATTTCAGTAATATGGGCACAGTTTAATAAAACAACATATTCTATATCTGTTTGAATGTAAATATGAACCTTAGCCATGGTTATTAATTGGTGCAATGGTGACATAATGACATGAAACCTGCAGTTTCCAGCCCTTTTACCTACAAAATTGGGATTTGTTCCGTTTTATTCATTTATTACTCAAAACTGTCATCAGTGTTGCAAGATCTCACTTCTTGTTTGCACCATTTGTGATCCAGGACAGGCTGAGATGGCACTGGAAGTGTAACTTCCAATTATTAACAACCATTGCTGGAGCTGACACAACTTTCTGTTCGTGGCCTTTTACCTGAAAGGGAAAATGCAAGGGGGAAAATACACCCAGAAGTGATATCCAGCTGCTGCAGGAGTAAAGGCTCATTTCTTTGGATAATATCCTTTTTTACCAATGTTTTTTTAGGGTGAAGTCAACAGAACTTGATGTCTGTCAAAACGAACTGAAAAAGATCAAATATGAGAATGGAATTGCTGAGTCCAGGTAAATGCTGAAATGATATTTCATCTTTTTGAGCAATGACAGCAAACATTTTATTATTTTAATGCAGTTTTTATGCAATACATTAAAAGAATTTTCTGTCAAGTCAGTATATTTAACTTCATAAAAAAACACATGGGGTTTTGACCAATATTTTTTTCTAGGCATTATTATTTCTGTCTATAAATAAGAATATAGTAACTACAATGCTGCTGTTTCTTTATTTCATCTGTAGACTTACAAAAGAGCTGAAGGAAAAGGAGGAATCCCTTCTTGTTTGCCAACAAGTCTGCAAACATTTACAGGAGGAGGTGGCTGAGAAAGAAAGGAGAGAAGAAGATCTGAAAAGAAGAACTGGGAGATCAGAGAGTGAGCTGGAAACCCTTAAAGCTCTGCTGGGCCAAACAGAGCAGGAGGTGCTGATGCTGAAACAGGAGAGGTAAAGGGAGCTGAGCTGGACTCAGGTGCTCCTGGAAACTCTGGAGATTTTGGGGGTCATTGGATTGGGTTTTTAAATTATAATGGGATAAACAAAACGTGGATGAAGGGAAGAAAAAGTACTATTAAAAATAGGAGTAGAGAAGTTTCCTTGGACTGCAGGGCTTCAGCTGGAGTTTAGTCTGAGCCCCAAAGCCCCATTTCTGCAGCTGTTCAGCTGCTCTGTGTGCCCAAGGTGCAGGGAATATTCCAACCCTGAAATGCAGAGCAGTTGGTGCCTCCTGGCACTTCTGAGTGCTGAAATCACTGTGGCTCTCAGGAGTAAAACTGGAGATGGAGATTCCATGGCAGGTAATTAAAAATACATGGATTCAGCTTGGTGAGTCCAAAGCATAGGCACTCAAACTCAATCCCATTCCAGGGAAAACAGCCCTCAGAAGCCCAGTGCTTTATTTTGCACATCTCAAAAGCAATCCCAGGGACAGTGGCAGCTTTGTTCACAGCTGAGACCCTTCAGAGCCAGGCTGAACTGCTGGGAAGCTGCTCTCACACCTCCCCAAGCACCAGGTCCTGTCCAGGACCCTGGCTGAGGGAATACTGGGGCATTTTTGAGGTGGACAAGTTGTTAACAACATCAGTGACAGGAATTTAACCTCTCCAGGAGTCTTGCCCTACAAGCCCCCCATAACAAACAGTTCCTTGAACGACAGAAAGCACTCAGTGGTTTTCATTCCAAACCCATTACAATTTTTTAATTAATGATCCTAATATTCCAAGTTCATGAAATACAAGTTCTGGGTAGAATATTTGAAGTTTTTCTGTGTTCTTTGAAATTTGTCTTGAAAATGTCAAAGAAATATTAAAATGCCATTTGAAGTGGACGATCAAGCACCGCATTTTCTTTAAAACATGAAATTCAGGAGCCAAGTGAGGGTGTGGTGGAGATTCCAAGTGGGGATTCCTGGGGCAAGGACGAGCAGGATTCATTGCAAGGCCAGGGCATTCCAGCAGTGTGGGCACAGTAAATGTAAATTCCATTTATGTGGAATTTGTGTTTTTAGGGAGCTGCTGAAGAGCAGGACGGAGCAGCTGCAGGAGACGCTGAGGCAGAAGGTGCAGAGTGAGGACTCCTGGAGGGACAAGGTGACCCTGGGGGCTCTGCTTTGGGGGCTCAGTTCCACAAAGGGCACAGGGAAGCAGGGAATGATCTCCAGTGCCACGTGTGGTGGAGTCATGGAATCATACACAGCCCGGTTTGGAAGCGACTCGGCCAAAAATTCTGTCAGGAGCACACAAATCTTGTTTGCCTTTGGCCTCTGGGTCTGCTGGGGCCTCAGAGCCCTGAATTCACAGGGAAGGGTTTGTGTGGGAGCCTCCTGTTTCCAAAAGCACACTTCATGTTTGCTGAAGCTCATGGAATCACAGGATCCCAACCTGGTTTGGGACCTTAAAGCCCCTCCAGTGTCACCCCAGCCATGGCAGGGACACCTTCCATGTCCCAGGGGCTCCAAAGCCTGCCCAGCCTGGCCTTGGGCACTGCCAGGGATCCAGGGGCAGCCCCAGCTTGTCCATGATAGCCTTTGTCCAGAGGATCCTCATGATATCCCCCTGCCTCTTCCAGTGGCATTTGGGAAGCTGCTTCCCATGAACAACTGTCACCATGTCAACCTTGTTTTCATCTGCAGCTTTTATCATGAGCACCAAAAAACCCTGAACTGAATAAGAAACAAAAATATATTCATCTATTAAAAAGAATAATAAATAAAATATATTTATGTTTTAAAAAGAATTTTAAAATATTAAAAAGAATAAGAAATTAAAATAAGTGTATACATCAGTGAAGGAAAATTTAAAAGCAAAGTTGAACAATAACTGTGACTTGTCTGATTTAAGCCTCACATAATTGGTGACTGAAATTACTGTACTTTTTGTTTCAGTGTCTGAAAGCTTTATTTAGCCCCAGGAAAACTTGGGGACTGGTAGCAATTAGGATCAGTTACATTTCTTTGGAAACCCCTTCACTTCCCTGTCACAGGATATAATTTGGGAAGGGGATCAGGCTGGCTCCACAATCAGAGTGTTTTCAACCTGACATGAGAACAAAATAAAGATTGGTGGGAGGGAGAGGGAGCAATTTCAGCTTTGGTGTCACAGCCATTAAAATGCACCCACAGCAAGGCCCCAAAACTTGGCTCAGCAGCCAAAAAAATCAGCAAAGTGACAAAGTGACAACATTGCCTTTGGTTTGTGCACTGCAGAGCACCAGAGGGCCAAGGTTTCTGTTTAAAATACATTTAAACCTGAAATTGTTTTAGTGGAACAAAAAAAAAATTAAATTACTTAAATTTCTTAAATTACTTTCAGGAAGCAATTTAAGAAATAAGTCCCTTGGAACACACCATTTATGGAACCCCAGGGTTACTGAGGCTGGAAAAGTCCCCCAAGGTCATCAAGTCCCACCTCTGAGGGGCCAAAGCTGCCACCAGAGCCCCAGGGCCACGTCCTGGCACTGCCTGGCACCTCCAGCTGTGGTCCTGTCCTTCCCTGAGCCTCCCTTTCCACGGAGAAACCCCTCCTGAAGAGATGGGTGCACTCATTTTTTCACAGTATTAATTAACGAGGGGCGTGTGAGTCAATTAGTGCCCAGTGCTCTCTTGGAACAGCAGCCTCCTCTTCATTTCCTGTTCTGCATCTCAGCTTCATTAATTTCAACTATTAAATGGGAAATGGTTTGTGTGAGTGGGCTCAGGTTTTTGTATTGCCTTTAATTGTTTAGTCTGTGGAGTCAAGGAGCCTCCAACAAGTGATCAGGACCTGTAATGACAGGCAGAGTTAATAAATTTGGGGATTTAGGTTCAGAGTCCCAACTCCCATCTAAGAACATAAAAATATTAATATTGATATGAATATTAATAATAAATACACATCATTATAGGTAATAGAATTATAATACAAACACAATTAACACTATATTATATTCTGTACATATTAATATTATATGTAGTAATTATTATACATAATAAATATTAGCTATCATATATTAATTATTACTATTCTTAATAATATATAATAATTACTATTAATGATATAATAATTACATTTGTACTAATTAATATAGTGTTATAATGTAATTATTGAATATATATTAATATAATATAATATAATTATCCATGTAAAATAATTATAATAGAGTTAGCATTAATAGGTATTATTAGTATTGTTATTATTATTATTATGATTAGAGTCTACTTGAAGCATCTTACAAATACAACAGTTTTTAACTATAACTTAGTGGGGGATTTGCACCTCTTCCACCCCCAGAATTGGGTGTATTTTGCTTTAAAAAATAATGAAAATATTTCCAGTTTCTCTTTTTCCCCTAAAGACATTGGGGAGATTTATTATATTTCTGCTCATAATAATGTGTGGAATTAGATAATTGTAATTAAGCTCATTGTGGGCTTTTGTGCTTTTAATCATGGAAATAATGAGGTTTGTGTTGTGCATTTAATGTGCCTGTTGTGCTCTCAGCCTGCTGCAATTAAATCCATCAGAATCAGCTGCACGAAGGAATAGGAGCAGCCTGGGTTAGGAAAAGTGTTCTCCTAAGTGCAGCCTTCAGGGTTTCCTCCAGAATCCAGAATTTTCTATTGGGGAAATGATGGCTGAATTTATAATGGGAATTGTTGGAGATGCTGTAAGCACTGGGAAACTTCACCCAATATTCCAGCTGGAGAAGGGTCTGGGATGAGCTCCTTGTGACCTTCCAGGGACTGGGGACAAGGATGGAGGGACAGGACACACTGACCCCTCTTGTCCCCCAGCTGGAGATGGACCTGGCCAAAGGGGAGGCTCGGCACAAAGAAGCAATTCTCAAAGTCAGGGAAGAGGCCAGAGTGGAGCTGGAGCTGGAGAGACAAAAACAGCAGGAACTGATCACAAAGTACCAGAGAGAGCACGAGGAGCTCCAGCAGAAGGTGTGCAATGCTCAAGAGAAAACTTGTGGCAGAAGATCACAGAAAACTGTAAAAAATGGGGATGTGAAGGAATGAACTTCTCTGTGTGTCATCCTCTCTCTGGATGATATAGTACTTTCTCACACTCTTAGTATATTTAATTTTTTTTTTAATAGAACAAGCTGAAAATAACTATTCCAGTTCAAGTTATTTGGTATGGAAGTTCTTTCTCACCACCAAAACTCCTTCTATGTCCCCAGAGTTGCTAATTATATTTAATCTGACATCATCACTTTTTAAAAGCTTGGGGCTGTTTCAGGCTATGATGAGGTGCCACAATCCCACCCATATTTTTCCCCTTCCCAAGGGAACCCAGCAGCTCCAGGGCCAGTAAAACCTGCTGGGCTGGAGTGGTGCTGGCACCGCAGGGGGCTGGGAGCTCCAGATCCCCCTCAAGTTTTATGTAGAAATTGAGAAATTGTACCTGTAACCTGAGTTTCCAAAAGGTTTGGTACAATTCCTGAGAAAATCTGAGAGATCTGGAAAAATGAAAGGCATGTGATGAGGTTTTATTATTATTTAAAATCTGGGACACTGTGATTTAGAGCTGAAAATAAGTTTGGCTTTGTTCACTTGGCAAATATTTAACCATGGTTTTTAAACCCTGAGGAAACACCGCCTTGCAGTAAATTTAACTTGAAGTTAAATTTTCCCTTTTTTTACCTCAATGTCTCTATTTGATCTTGAACACACTAATTAATCTCTGTGTTCTCAGTGAGTGGTGATTAATTTACAGCTCTCTGGTGTCCTCTGAGGGAATTATGTAAATTCAGAGCTTTTTTTCTCTCTGAGGACCTGCAAGTTTGAATTTGTTGGTTTTTTCCTCAAGTCTCCATTTGTCTGCTATTAATTCTCCATATTTAGAGGTACTGAGTGGAGATTAATTCCTGTCTGATCTCACCCAGATCCCAGGTTTAATATCCAGTGCCACCAAGAGCTTGAGGATGGAGATGGAAATTCTGGAGAAGAAGCTCCAAGATGCCCAAATGAAAGTGGCAGAGAAGGATGGAGACAAGGAAAAAGAAATCCAGAGCCTTAAAAGGCTCATCAGTGAGCTTGAGTTCCAGCTGACCATGGAAAAGAGCAACAATGAATCATTCCTGGATAAACTGAGGAAAGAAATTAAGCACAAGTCAGATGAACTGGAAAAATTAACCCAGGAGAAGACACAGCTGATTCACAGCTTGAGTCAAGTTCAAGAGGAGGTAGGAACAGGACCCAGGAAATGCCTGGTTATTTTTACTTGGAGACATGTGATTTCTAAAATCATTCAAAGGTCTGTGACCAGAAAATCCACTGAAATGCAAAGATTTCTCAGACAAATCCATCATCATTTCCTAAATACAGTACATCACAAAAGAAGTTTTAATTCAGCAAATGCTTAAATTAGCACTTCATAGAAAAATATATTATTAAAAATTATTTTTCAGATCCTGCAAGACCTTTCTTAGTCTGTAGCCTCATGTCCCACTGCCCAAACATGAGTAAACAATGAAGAATTCCCAGTTTTTAGAGTAGAAGACACGGATATTTCTCATTCCTTGAACTGGTGCCCCAGCTCCCACCAGTGCAGCCACGTTCCCTAACTCAGGAATGCATAAAAATGAATTAAATGCAAAGAGAAATTCAACTGATGGATATTCTGACCACAAACATTTGCTGAATGCTTGGAATATAATGGGAAGGGAGGAGAGAGCTGCTCCATGGGAAATGTGGAGTCAGGGACTACAGATAAGATTAGGCTGGAATGTCCAAAGCAATTCAGTGGCAGGAAAAAGAATTGGTCAACAGCAAAAATAAAACTCTTCCAAGTGAATTGGTGCTGGGGTTGGTACTGATTTATTCCTTGGAAAGGTTGGGAAAGGTGTGAGTGGAATTCCAGTGAGGCTGTGCCCGATCTGTGCCCAAGGATGGGGACGTGGGATAGAGGGGCCTTGGCAGTGCTGGGGCAGCAGGGGGGCTGCATGGCCTTCCCATGAGTGATTCCATGACTCCATGTGTCCAGTCCTGGTTCCACATCTGGTTCCATACCTGGTTCCACACGTGGTTCCATTCCTAGTTCCACATGTGGTTCCATACTTGGCTCCATTCCTTATTCCACACCTGATTCCATTCCTAGTTCCACACTTGGTTCCACACCTGGTTTCATACCTGGCTCCATTCCTAGCTCCATTCCTGATTCCATGACTCCATGCAGGCTGTGCTCTTCCACTGCAGAGGGTTCCAGGGAAACGCAGCATTAACCCCTTGGTGTCACTGCACCTCTGTCCATTACTGCCTTCCCTTCCCAAGAGCAGCATTCCCAGTTCTCCCAGCTGGGCAGGAGAGCAGGAGCACCTTCTGAGCACTTCCCTGGGATGTCCCGCTGGCTCCCTAGGGAACAGCAGGACAGTGCAGGGCGGGTCCCTGTCCCAGGAGAGCCCAGGTGTGATGGATGGCACATTCCCGGTGTTTCTGTGCAGAATTCCCTGCTGCAGGGACAGTGCCCCCAGAGAGCCCAGGTGTGATGGCTGGGGCATTCCCGGTGTTTCTGTGCAGAATTCCCTGCTGCAGGGACAGTGCCCCCAGAGAGCCCAGGTGTGATGGATGGCACATTCCCGGTGTTTCTGGTTGCAGAATTCCCTGCTGCAGGACACGGTGCGCCGGGAGTGCGAGGAGCGCTTCGAGCTGACGGCGGCGCTGGGCCGGGCCCGGGAGCAGGTGCTGGAGCTGCGGAGGCTCAGCGGGACCCTCCCCGCCGGGGAGCTGCGCCTCTCCGGAGCGCTGGGCACGGCCAGGGCTGCCCGGGCCCCCGGCTCGGGCCGGCACGGCGGCAGCAGCGCCGGATCCCTGGATGCTCCCAAGGGAAGGGCGGCCCCGCCGGGCGAACCCCGCGGCCGGGTCCCCGCCGGGATGAGGCACCGGCCGAGCCAGCTCTGACAGCTCCGCCTGGGAAACCATTCCAGCCTCCGAAGGAGCACCTCCCGAACTCATCCATTCCTACAATTTAAAATCCAGTGAAATTTTTTGTTTATTTTTGAGGTAATATCTTTTATCTGTCCAATAATTTATTCATGGTGTAATTAAATGCTGGGCACATTTCAAGATGGGAAAAGTGAAAAGAGTCTCTCCAAGAGGAGCACAAAGAGCAGCACATCTTCAATGAGTGGGATTGAAATCAGAAAACGCCTGGATCCCAGAAGGTTTGGGTTGGAAGGGGCCTTAAAGTTCATCCCATTCCAACGTCCTGGCCCTGGGCAGGGAATAATGGCCCAGCATCACAGGATCCAGGATGGATGGGGCTGGGAACAGCCTGGGACAGGAACTGGATGAGCTTTGAGGTCCCTTCCAACTCAAATCAGTCTGTGATTGCATGATTCCATCATCTCAAACCTGGGCTCTTATCCCCCTGTTTCTGTCCTGGAGCAGCAGCTGCAGTGAAGGAGGAGTGTGGCCAGGGAGGAACAGTAAAATAACGGGAGCAGGAACGGGATCGTGGCTCTGGCACGAGGGAGTGGCCAGGTCCTGGAGGCAAACCAAGTCCAGAACAAATATTTCCCTTCTCCCCCTCCCTCCCAGAACCCGGAGCTCCTGCTGCTAAGCAATAAACAAAATATGGAAATGTCAGGGACCCTTTTTAACTGGCTTTGAAAACAATTTAATGAATCTCACCATGTCAAGGAAAGTTTACCAAGTGTTTTCCATGGTGGGATGACAGGCAGAGCACAAAGTGCCACAGAGGATGTGGACACCTCATTACAGCCCTGAAATTTTAGGAAATCAAACTTCCTGCAGGAAGTTCTTGTAGGAGTGGTGTCAGGGACCTTGCACTCCAGGACTCGTGGCACAAGGCAAAGCCAAATAAAGCTCCAGGAACAAACCTGTCCCTGTGGATCCTGCCCTGCTGGCCGTGGGCAGCATTCCAGCCCTTCCCTTGGAGAAAACATCCCATGGCACGAGGCTGTCCTGTCCTTCCCTGCTGGAAAGGCTTCAGACTGCCCCTGGCAGAGCTGGGGGTGGTGCCTGCTCTGGAGGGAGCTCCTGCAGCCCTGAACCTTTCCAGACAGGATCAGTCCCCTGTGCCAGGCAGGGAAATGGGGCTCGGTGGGCTGGGGCTGATGCTCTGTGTGAGCCCCAGACACATCCCTGGTGTGGCCAAAGCCTCCTGGCTGTCCCTGCTCCCAGGGGACAAAGGGACAGCACAAGAGGAGCCCTGGAATCTCAGTCAGTGCCTCAGTGTGGCTCATCCTTTTCCCACCTGAAGTTGCCCAAAATGCAATGTTCTCCACAGATGATGTGATGGAGAGTCCAGCCCCTGTCTGGTCCTGCTTCTCCTCCAGCAGAAATTGGGATCAGCACGGGCCATGCACAGCTTGCCATGGATATCACTTCATTCCCACTGGGATATCACAAACCAAAGCTGGGATGATCACTAGACCTTGCTCTGAGGTGTGTGTAGGATCTGGGATCCCGACTGTGCCTTGCAGATGGAGTTTTTCTACAAAAGAAGAAATTGGACTGCAGGAAAAAGCATCTTAGTTCCTAAGCAGTGTTAAAAGTGCATGGAAATAGAAACTAATGCCACAGATCATTAAAATGTATTAATCAGAATAAAAGCATGACTGTCTTTCTTTGTACTGTGCATTTTCAATACCAAATAAGAGTAGGATAATGAAACTGGGGAAAGTTCCCTTCGCAGACAACCCCCCCCCCACCAGCTGCATTTTTAGTTATTTAAAACAGGCCCTTATTTCCATCATGAAAATTCCATGTTGGATTTTGTCCTTGGTGGTTACAGGTGGTTGAGAGTGCCCTGCTGAAGGAAGAACAAACCCCAAACAGCTGTGATGGTGTGAAACAATAATCTGGGGTTTTCATCCTCACAGCACACACAGAATTCATTGGGGTGGGATGATAAAAAGGGCACTGCCTGAGATTAATGTTGGGGGATTTTCACACCAGGAATGTCATTTGTGTGGAGCATCTGGCGTTGCCCTGGGAGCTGCTCCCAGGTCATGGCCAGCCCCCATGGACTGTTCTCCTTGGCCCTCCAGGCTCTGGATCAGCAGTGCCCAGAACGATCCCACCCTGCTCCTCCCGGGGTGGGGACAGGGCTCAGTGCCAGGGGAGCCAAGGCAGGGACACAGGTGCCACCAGACCTCTCAGGGGGATGGAGAACCTTCCACTGAGGGGGTGGGCCCAGGGTGTCTCTGAGGCCACATTTCCAGGCCCCACACTCCCCCTGTTCCCTGCAGTGGGATGTGGCTGAGACCAGCAGGACTCAGGCACTGGTGTCAGGCATGGAATGAACACAGGGTGGGAAGCGTCAGGGAAAGGGGGAATAACCCAGGGGGTCCAGATGGGAGGAAAGAGCTGACATCTGGAAAGGAAAATCTCAGTGTGAGAGAGAGGAAAATGCCCTCCCCTGGAGCTGTGCAGCCAGAGAGGATCCCTGCAGTGGTGGAGTCCCTGTGCTTGAGTCATTCCAAGTGGGTGGGAAATATCCATGGAAAATGTCCTGGCAGGAGCAGCCCTGCACTGCAGGAGCAGCTGAACCCAGTGTCCCAAAGGGGATTTTCCATCTCCTGATTTATGGGATGTGGAAAGTGGTTTGGTTTGGCCTGGCACCACTCCAGGGGGCAGTGCCCAGCTGGCAGTACCTGCCTGGGGCTCTGGGGAAAGAGTCCTGGAAGAAATCTGGTGGGCACAGAGGAAAGGAGCCTGGAGAGCCATGGAATGCAGCAGGTTCTTCTTCCTGCTGGAGGGTCACACTCTGTCCTGCCCAGATGTCCTTCACCATTACCACCACCATTGTCACAGACTGTGTTGAGTTGGAAGGACCTTAAATCCCCCCCAGTGCCACCCCTGCCATGGCAGGGACACCTCCCACTGCCCCAGGTGCTCCAGCCCCAGTGTCCAGCCTGGCCTTGGGCACTGCCAGGGATCCAGGGGCAGGCACAGCTGCTCTGAGCACCCTGTGCCAGGGCCTGCCCACCCTGCCTGGGAACAATTCCTCATTCCCAATATCCCATCCAACCCTTCCCTCTGGCAGCAGAAGCCATTCCCCTTATCCTGTCCCTCCAGCCCCTGTAACACAGGCACTGCCCTCTCCTGACATCCCTTTCCCCAGCCCAGGGCAGCTGAGCAGCATTTCACTGGCAGCAGAAATCGGGCATGTAGCATCCTCCCAGCTACCCCCAGGCTGCATGTTGGGAGTTCCCTCTGCTCTGCTCCACGGCCGGTGCTGGGGGCGGGCACTGGGAATTCGGGAATGACAGGCGGGGCTGGCTCGGGAATCGTGTCTGTCAGGAGAAGGAGCTCCTCAGGAGCCCGAGGCTGGCCCCGCTCACTGAACGTTTCCATGAATCATTGGCTTTTATGGAAATCCGTTCCAGCATCCTCTCCCCAGCTGTTTCCTGTGCACTGTGCTGGCTGCAGGGCTTGTTTTAACTTTCCGGGACTGAGCGGTCATTTGAATCACCACAAAGTTCTGAACAAAGAACCACGTGTGCCTTCGGGGAAAAGCACCCAAAAAAGGATCCTCGGGAGCAGCTGGGAGGAGCCCGGGCAGGGCCAGGCTCGGGGGTGTAACCGAGCAGCAGCGCGGCCCCACCGGCTGCCAGCCCCATCCTGTTTGTCTGGGCTGGGGGGTGTTTTGGCAGGTTCCTTCTGAAAATAATCCCTGCGCCTCTTGGAGGGTGAGGGAAGCAGCAGCTGGAGCTGGATGAGGCACAAATTCACCTGCTCAAGCTGGACACAGGGAGAACTTGGATTTCTGATCTCTGGATGAAAGGCTGGTTCTGGAAACCAGGATTTTCTGTGGATTTTCTGGATTTTTCAGGATTTTCTATATTCATAGAAATACACAAAAATCCTTTCCTCTGGCTGGCTCTGGGTAAGGATGTTCCAAACCTGCTAAAGATCCATCTGACAGGGAAACAGTCCCTTGTCCACATCGGGGGAGGATCTGTGTGTGCCTGACCCTGGAGCAACAGAGACCTGGGGGAGCCACAGCTGGGCAGGGCTATGCAGGGGGACTCTGCAACCAGGGCTCAGATCCCCTGCCCTGGATCTGTGGGACATCCTTTCCCTGGATCTGTGGAACGCCCCCTCTCCTGGATCTCTGGAACATTCTCTCCTGGATCTGTGGGACATCCCCTCCCCTGGATCACAGCACAACTAAGGGTTCAGATCATGAGCATTTAATCCAAAGCCATGGCCTGAAATAAGAGGAGAGCAAAACACCTGGGCAGGCTCCTGGCACAGAGCAGCATGTGTGCAGGAGATGCACAGATCCCAGAAGGCAAAAGTCTCCAGGGTTCCCTCTTAGCCTGACCCAGGGAAAATTATTCTGGGACCTTAAATCTCATGATCACCACAACCCTGAGAGCTGGAGCAGGACACTCAGTGCCTGGGGTGTCCACAGAGCTGTGGCTGCCCCTGGATCCCTGGCAGTGCCCAAGGCCGGGCTGGACAGGGCTGGGAGCACCTGTGACAGTGGGAGGTGTCCCTGCCGTGGCAGGTGGGGCTGGATGAGCCAGTCTCACCTGGGGTTAAAGGTGGCTGAGGACACGTCGCTGCTCCCTGGCCACGCCGAGGTCGCCGCTGGCTCTGCAGAGGGCAGGGGAAGGGTGGCGGTGCTGCCTTTGTGTCGCCAGCTCTGGCATCCCTGTGTCGGCTTCGCTGTTGCCGGGGAAGCCACGAGGAGCCCTGAAACAAAAAGCAGCCCTGGGGCCATCCCGTCCATTCCTGACAGCAGCCAGAGCTCTCTGATCGGAGCCAGATGTCAGAGATAACATCTCCGCTTGTTCTTGCGGTTTCCTCGATGGCAAAGCACTACCGTGCTCTCACCCTGCCTGGCCGCGGCCTTCTGAGCATCCTGGTGGGGAAAAATACGGAATTCTGGAGGGCTGGTTTGGGGCTGGGCTGGCCCAGCGCTCCCAGCCTGCCGGGAGATGCTGAGGGAGAGGAAGGAGGGTGCTCTGTGCCCTTGGAGGAGGTGATTTATTCCCTTGGAAGGGACAGGGTGACAGCTCCAGCCTCTCCGCTCCACTCTGTCCCGTTTCAGTCGCTGTCACCCCGCTGCCCTCACTGTCCTCAGAGCAGGTGTCTCCTCAGCATGGAGGGCAAACTTTGAACCATCTCCACCTGGCAGAAAGATGCTGAAAGTGTTTCCTTTTTTAGAGGTACTGAAGCATAGAAAAACCTTCAGGGTTTGAATAAAATCTCAGCTTCTCACCCTCTAAATCACTTTAAAACAGGACCTCAGGCATTTGAATCTCAGCTCCTGATTGCTCCATGCAAACCTGGGCTCCCAAGTCACATGGAATTTTGGGAAGCTGCAGCAATCCCTGAACAGGGGTAATTAAATCTGTGAGGGCCTTTCAGGAGACTCAGTTGCTTCAAGGTCATTTTGCTGTGGATTTCCGCCCTTGGCTCCTGGGCACAGGCCCGGGCCTGCCCAGCACCTGCCGGGCCTCAGAGGGATCACCCTGGCCTGGAACATTCCAGGGATGGGGCAGCCACAGCTCCTCTGGGACACCTGGAGCAGCCCAGGCCATGGTGAGGGACGCCCATTCCCTCCCCTTTGGGTCACTCAGGGCTGTCCCCGGAGCTGTCCCAGTCCCTGCTCCCTCCCGGGGAATCTCCCACAGCTGGTGGCTGGTGCCGCCCCTGGAGGCTTTGATCCATCCCCGGCTCCCAGCAGATGGAATTGGGGTGTCCAGCCGAGGCCGAGCCCCGGGGACGGGGCTGCTCTGTCCCCGGCCCAGGGCAGGACATTTGTCCCCTGCTCACCTCGGTGGCCCTCGGTGTGGGCAGCCCCGGCAGAGCCGGGAGCCTCCGCTGGGCTCGGCAACACTTCCACCTACAGAGGGATCCCAGAACGGCAGCCGGGAGTGAGGGGGGAGGGAACACGGGGAGTGAGGGGGAACGCCGGGAGTGAGGGGGAACACCGGGAGTGAGGGGAACACGGGGAGTGAGGGGGGAACGCCGGGAGTGAGGGGGGAACACCGGGAGTGAGGGGAATACTGGAGTGAGGGGAACATGGAATCCATGGGAATGAGGGGGGGCACGGAACCCCTGGAAATGAAGGGGCTGGGGAGCTGGAATGTCTCTGCAGGGTGCGGGCACGACCCCTTTGTTCTCTCCAGCAAACCCATCCAGAAGGATTCTCCATCCTGGGACAAAAATGGGCACTTTTGCCAAGTCTTTTCCTTCCACTGGAATAGAAAGACTTTTTCTTCAGGCCATCTTTACTAATGTTTTAAACTTTTTTTCTTTTAATTGTCCTGCTGGGCTGTGGCCAGGCAGGAGGAAGGGATGGAAAGCTGTTTCCTTTGCAGGAGTGCTTTTTCCAAAGAGGGATGTGATTGCCAGCCTGGTCAGGAGGGTTTGCTTCCTGCCCCAAGGAGCCTGGAAGCAGCAAGGATCACGGACAGGAGAGTCACAGACTCGGCCTGATGTGAAATCCTAGATGTTATGAGTATTTCTTGGCAGGTGCAGCAACCAGGGAAAGATTTCCTGGATAAGGGGCCCTTATCACCTCACCTGCTGCCACTCACCTGTGGGTTTGGGGGTGACTGAAGCCCTGAGAGGAACCTGTTGGGCAAATTTCCATCAAAAATATTCTCCTTTTTCATTTTTCCTCTTCCCAAACCATCCAAAGCTCCTGGTCCATGCTCATCCTTCCAGTATCTGTAACAAACCTGAAAGTGAAGGACAGGCAGAATGGTTTGTATGAAATGCCTTGAAATCTTTGCACCTTTTTGTTGAAAATTAGTCAAAAAATTTTAACAAAATCCTTTTTTCAGAGAAAAAGAAACTCTGAGGGTGAGACCCTGTGCCCAAGGAGAACCAGCTGGGATATTTCCCTGTCCCTGTGAGTCTCAGATGTTCAGAGCCCAGTGGCAGCTCCTGATTTCCAGCAGCGTGGCAGAGGTTGCAGCACCACCCAGGGCAGGAATCCTCCAGATTTCCCAGGAAAATTGTCTCAGTTACTGAGATATGAGCAGAATGCAGCCTCAGGGGACTCCTGGAGGTCAGCACAGGTGCTTGAAGTCAAATGACTCATTTCTCTGACTCAGCTCCATGAAAACTTCAAAATTCAGGGATACTTCAGTCTTAGGAGAGACAGGAGCTGTGGTGCAGGGACATGTCAGCTGCAGTGCCCTGCAGCTCCTCCTGCCAATCCTGCAGGGAATGGGGCCCCTCAGGACTCTCAGCTGCCCTTGTGCCCCTGCTGAACGCACAGACCCCCAGGGCCAGGCCGTGCCTCCCACCGGGCATCTGCTGCTGCTGTCCCAGAGCTGGCACAGCCTGCTGGGGAGGAGTTCTGCCCGTGAAGAACAAACACTGAGCACTGCTGGGCTGCCCGCGGAGCAGGAGCTGTCCTGCTGTCCCACAGCTCAGCTGCTCAGGGAAGGGAAGCTCTGAAGCACACAGGGGTGGTCAGTGCTCACACAAACCAGGGCTGAGCCCTCCACAGGTCACTCCAACACAAACCCAAGGCAGGCAGAGGTGCTGCTCCTCCAAACCCAGGGTTTCTCTCTGCTCTGGACTAGCTGGGGGAAAAAGCTCCTTCAATTTCCATAGCAACAACCACATTTTCCTGAACACGACACACACAAACACAGTTGTTAGACTGAAAAACAGTGGTAACCAAGAAACAGAGACATTTTATCTTCTCCTCCCCGAAAATACTCACTCACTTTCCACCTTTCCAGAGCAGCTGCAGAGGGGGCCCAGCAGGACAGGGCAGGGAGGTACCAACACGGAGCTCCTGCTCAGGTGTCCTCTCCTTTCTGAGGGCTGTGGAACATCTGCCCAGCAGGTCCTGGCACTGCCCATGACAGGGACCAGCCTCAGCCCCTGGGCTCTGCAGGGGAACACTCCAGCCTCAGCCACAGCCAGAACAGGGAGAGGCACTTTGGGGGAGCCCAGGACAGCAAACACCTGCGGGCTCCAGGGCTTGGTACTACCTGAGCAGCAGCTGCAGAATCAGATCCGACTCCTCCTCTCCCCTTGCAGCTCTCCTTTCCCACAGCAGGCACAGCTCCAGGAATGTCCCAGCAGCTCCTGCTCTGACAGGGGACAGCAGCAGCCCAGCCCGGCCTCACCCCACTGAACTTCAGAGAAGTCCATGACCATTTATTCCAAGTGCCACACCCCCAGGAGGACACAAACATCCAAAGCTCTCCCCGTTTTCTCCTCCCAAGAGCAGCACACCCACACCCCCGAGTCCCACGCAGGCACAGGGGTCAAAGCCACGGTGTGTAAGAAAACCAAGTTTAGTTTCCACGTATTTGGCATCCAACAGGCAGTAAAAAAAAAAAAAAAAGCTTTATATTTTATTTTTTGTAAAAATCTTTGAACACATGCAGACTAAAACCAGTGTAAGAAAGTCTCCACCATGTTTAAACAAATAACTATACTTAAATATAAGCGTCTGCAATTGACTGGTATAAAAATAATGTACGTTTTGCTTTTTTACAGAAATCCTTTCTCCAGTTCTCAGCTCAATAAACAATACACAACTCTAATACATACAGTGAACCTGATCGTTTGCCACCTCTGGGATACTGCTAAGGTATTATGTGCAAAAGTTGGTAACAGTTTCTTTCCCACAAGAAAAAAATTCTTCTACACCTTTTAGGAAACCAGATGGGGTTGAAGCTGCTGCAGCCCTGGCGGTGTCCTGCAGTCTGTGGCATCGGTGCCAGGGTGGAGCTGGCCCAGCCTTGCAGTCCCAGGGCTCGGTGCTGGAGCTGGCCCAGCCCTGCAGTCCGTGGGCTCGGTGCCGGTGCTGGAGCTGGCCCAGCCCCGCAGTCCGTGGGCTTGGTGCCGGTGCTGGAGCTGGCCCAGCCCCGCAGTCCCAGGGCTCGGTGCTGGAGCTGGCCCAGCCCCGCAGTCCGGTGTCTCAGCGGCGGTGCCGGCCGTGGCCCGAGCGGCCGCTGCCGTGGTGCTTGCCGCCCTTGTGGGAGCGCTCGAAGGAGCGCGAGCGCTCGCGCCGTTCCCGGTGGTGGCCGCGCTCGTGCCGGTGCTTCTTGGCCGCCTCCGAGTGCTCCCGGGACTTGCTCTGCGAGCGGGAGCGGGACTTTTTCCGCTTGTGGCCGTGTCTGCTGCTGCCCTTGAGCTCCTCGCGGCCGTGCTTGGCCTTGGCGTGGGGCGAGCCGTGGTTGTGGTGCCGCCGGGGGCTCCCGCTGTGGCTGCGCGAGCGGCTGCGCGAGCGGGAGCTGTAGGTGCCCGACAGGCTCCGCCGGTTGTTGTAGCTGCAGAGAGGCAACAGTTACAGCGTGTCCCCACACCGGGAAAAGCAAACAGACATCAGCACTTACAGCTCCCAAGGTACTGCAAGAAATCAGGCTTTGTCCCTCAGGGGTAAGTGAGGGAGGACAGGGAATGTCTTGGAACTTGCCCCATGGAAGGCTGGGGTCAGTGATGTGGGATTAAAGGTCCTTCCAACCCCAACCACTCTTGTGAGTCTTTTAGTTGAGCTCATTTGAAAACAAACAGCTCAAACTAAAATCAGAATGCAACATCTTTTGTCCAAATTGGGTGTTGCCTTTTTCCTTCAGTGACTTCACTGAGATCCAAGCTGGCAGCCTCCAACTTAAGATGTGAGCCTGAAGATTCTTAGGAAACCCCATCTGAAGGCAGTGGCTCTCACTGCATCCCTCTCCTCCTGTACCACGAGAGGGGCAGAGCCCTCAAGAGCCAGGCACTGCACCAGGGAGCACTGACACAAGGAGGCTGTGCACCTGGGACACTTCCATCCCCTTCCAAGGGCACTGTGCTCCCAGACACTGCTCTCAGTTGTAGTGGGATCCTCGTGAAGACTAGCAAGGGAAGACTAACACCAGCACAGCACAGACTCCCCAGGTACAGTGGGGTTAGGACAGGCTAATTTTACAGCCTGAACTCTCAAGCGCAGCCCACACCCAGCACTGAGAGCCTGAAGTGAAGCCAAGGCTCCCCCTCCCTTCTGCCGGCCAGCACTCAGGAGTGCCCCTGAAGGCAGCAGCCCCCCGAGCAGCCCAGCCCAGCCCAGCCCCACTCACTGCCTGCGGGGGCTGTGGGAGCGCGAGCGCGACTTTGTCCGGGAGCGGGAGCGGCTGGCGCTTCGGCTGCTGCGGCTCCTCTTGCTCTCCTTCCTCAGCCTGCAGGGCACAAACCGAAGTGCTCAGCACTGACACAGCACAGGGGCTCGGGAGGAGCTCCCTGCACTGCAGCTCAAAGTGCTTCTCTTAGCAGAGAGTTTTACCTACCCGTTGTAAGGGCTCTTGGAGGTTTGCTGCCTCTCTTCTGGCTCTTTTTTAACGGTTTTGGTATTCACAGACACTGGAGATTTCTCCTCAGCTTTTACTTCTCTTGGGGAAGCTAAGAATTAAATTTCAATTCAGAATTAGTTCTTTATTCATCCTTTGTCATAAACACACTGTACACTGCTCAGGCACCTTCACCAGGATTTGCACTAAGTGTAGATATGAACTCTACATCTATTATTTCATCCCATCTCTCCACTTATATTCACTCCTGGAATGGCATATTCGTGGGGAAACACTCTGCCCATGAAGGAGGAACAGCACTGGCACCTTCAGAGCACACAGCCATGCTCACCTGGGGCCAAAAGGTACAAAACAGAAGCTGCCCTTGTGCCCCACAATACAGCACATGCTACCTCGGCATTTATTTCCAATGCTATAGGAAGGACTAAGCCTGACCAGCAAAATTAGATATCATCTTCACAATAATGGCACAAATATAAATGAGTAATAAGTAAAATTATCCAGTTAATACATCAGTGTGTCTCTACAGACAGTTGGTACAGCCCAGAGATGGATTCACCTTTCATGGAAGGGCTGTTAAGCCCACCAGAGCTCCTACTTTCAAACTCTTCCAACCTCAGCTCCCCTCCTTGCAGAAAACACTTCCCTTGTTCAGTCAGAAATTCACACTGCCCAGCCCAAACACCTCTGAAAACTGAGGACTCTTCAGGAGAAACCATGAGAGCTCAGACAGATTGGCCAGTTCAAAATACACGTTCCATTTAATTCCCTCTGGTGCCAAGGCAGTGCTGGGCCTCTCCATCCTGCATTTCCTGCCACCAGCTGTCTGCCCTCACTGCACCAAACAGTTGCCAAGCACATTAAAAACCATCAGGGGAAGGAATTTTCAGATACCTGCTGCAAGAGGGGCCGTGAAGGCTATTGCAGCACCCCCAAATTAAATCCAAAAAGCCTCTCTTCACATCACAGAACACACAGCAACTCCTGCTTCATTATTCTTTCATGGGTGCATACTACTGATGTATCACTCTCTTATCTAGGGAAATGTGGAATAAAGCATCTCTTTCTAATCTAGTTTCAAGACCTATGTGAAAAAAAAACCAAACCAAACCCTAAAAAAGTTTTTCTGTTCAGAAAACGGACTTACATGGTTTGGATGCAGGAGAAAAGCCACCCAGTGTTGAGAGTGCTGGAGTTCCATCTGGATTTAAACCTTTTGCTTTCAGTTTGGCCTCCTGTAGTGCCATTTTCCTCTTTTCTACTTCTTTATCCAGAAATTCGTAATTGGGCTGTGGAGGTAGCAACCAGGTAAGAAGCTGAACTAATGCAATTCATATCTCATTTCTGAAAAATACTGAGTTGGCTTTTAATGATCTGTCCAGTAATGTCACTTCCAGAATTTGTTCTCTCCTTACTGGGCCTGTCTCATTAGCACATGTGTATTAGGCATTCCCAAACTTTTCTGGACAACCATAACTCAGCTCAAGCTGCACTGAGCATCAAGCAGCAAACCCCAACATGTCAAACTCACCTTCTTTCTGGTATAAAGCTTCAGAGTTGTTAAGCAGATCTCCTGAATCTCCTCTTCTGTGGTGCCAAAGAGCAGGAACCAGTGGGGACGGGTAGGCAGCGGGATCTGAAAATCAAACAAGGAGAAGCTTAATGGAGATTTCAGGTCAGTTTTTGTTGAAGTATTTCCATGAATTTCCTTGAAGCCAGAGCAGCAGCAGTGCCAGGCAGAGCTCAGTGCAGGCAGGGCTCACCTGCAGGGCTCTAGCAGCGAGGTAAATGCACGCACACGCGATGGTCTCTGGCTGGAAGCGAACAAACACGTTCGTCCGGAGGCTGTCGTTCATGTAATTCCTGAAAAAACAAAGCAGCACCGGTTGGAACTCCAGTTTGCTTCTCTTTCATTGGATAACAATACTGGAGACTCAATTGACTTTATTATTTTTTCTGTTGTTACACTGAACATGTGATTCCTTCAGGTTGTGCTGGATGTTTACATGTGTCGCTGTGACAGTCTGCAGCACTGCCACTGTTTTAAACCCCAAGGCAATGACGTGTAGCAGTAAATCCAAGCAGTGCTGAACAGCCACTTCCTAGTTCAAGTTACCCTGGGAAGTGTCCACTGAGTTACAATTTAACAATTACTTTGCATCTGTCCAACTGATTGTCTTAAACACCAATGGGTTTGTATTTAAAGATCAATGTAGAACTCATGAGCCATCAGCAGAGCAAGGTGCATTTTCAACCTACCATTATCCAGAGGCTACGTGCAACCTGCAGAGTTCATAAAACTCTTAACTGCATTTAAATTTTGTGTGCTCTGAGCCACTTTAACTTCATCCAGGGAGATGCACCCCATTTGCTCTCTGAGTGTTGGAAAAAATGTGTGAGTTAGGACTGGGCCCCAACCTCCTGAGCTGCTGCTGCTGCACAGGGCTGGCACTGCCAGTAACACCCGCCCAGAGATGGGGTGAGCAGCAGAGCTCCATGGATTTCTAAATTCCCAACATGGGAGAGAGAACAGCAGTCAGTCAGTGAGGACTCTACACCCCCATGCCCAGCTGGCTGCTAAGTGAACATGCTGCATGCACTGTCACCCTCTGTTTAACTCAAGTTTAAATGTTAAATCAACTAAAGAAACGCTGGCAGAATTGTCCCCCACGTGTCCTTTAACATACAGCAGGTAGGCAACAAAGACATTGAGAAACAGTTGTAACAGTTACTTCTAGAACCAAATATACAAATCCTGGCGCCAGGACAGAACTAGGAGGTGCTGCCCGATGGCTTTGGGTGACGGCAGTGAACTCGCTGAGGCTTGCACTGGCTTGGCTGGAGAGAAGGGCAGCCAAAGCAGCCATCCCCAGGTCATGGGCTGAGGTGCAGAGGGCAGAGCTCTATGACTTACCAGCAGGGACTACCCTTCAATCAAAGAGTAGAAAAAAGAACAAAGTTAAATTGAGTTCTCCATTGCTATGCTGGAATCAAGCCATGAAAATAGTAGGCAGAAACAAGCACCACAAGATTGTCCAAATGTGTTTGGGTGGTGACTTACATCTCATTGCTTTGCATAGGGATCAGCAGGCTTGTTATTTCTGCTACTATTTTCCTGGCTAGGAAAAGAATGGAAAATAGCAACTTACCAGGCTGTCTGTACCAGGGTTTGATTACGTTCACATTCTAGGACTTGTAAATACATAACAATGATCTGAGGAATAAGGAAAGGGGGGAAGAAAAAGAAAACAATTCAGTTTCAACACATAAAGCAGGAGTAAGGAAGTACATATATACATATGTAAAAATGAAATCAAACAGTATGCCCAAACAATGGGGGCTCCTTCTCTCCCCAAGCACACACCCCAAGCTCTCATGTCAGCCCATCACGTTCAGACAATTCTTTATTCCACTATTTTTCTGCTATTTTCAAACCAGCCACCTTTATCCTTTCCCAGGGAAGTGACTTTTTTCAGTCAAAATGGCTGTTTGCCCAAGTACTCTGGCAAAAGCTTTAATAACTATAGGAGAATAAAGAGAAGAATTCAGGTCATTCTGACACCTGTGTTTCTTGTTCCACAGCTCCCAGTGATGCCACCAAGGTAGAGTAAGAATTAAAATTACATTATTATTGAGAACTCACCTTATGAGGATGCTTGACATGAACACAAAATCCCAACTCCTTCAGTACCCTCCTTTCTGCTTTGATTACTTGATTTTTGGTGTTTATGTAGTTCTGATCAAGTATCAGGGGGCTTGGAGTCCTATAGTTTGCAAGAAATAAAATCAAAACTGTTTTGCATATCCAAAAATAACGGCAACTCTGTTTTCCCTTCCAACCAACTAATGGCAACAGAAACCGGTTTTCAACTCCTGCAAGCAAGTTTAAGCATTAATCTTGTGCTGTCCAAGTTTAGATAAACTAGTTTAGTTGCTGCTTTTGGCTAGCTACAGATTAGATGGCTGAGATAAAAAAAAATAACCTTCTGCTCCTGTGTATGCAAACTGCACTGCTCCAGCTGCTGGAAGGAGTTGGCTTGATGGGGGAACTCCCAAGAACATTTCCTCTCCAAGGCAGAGGTGGCAGAAGAAGGAGTCCTTTGCCAGGCAGGACTTCAAAGCAGAAGTAAGCCAGACCAGGGCTCTCACTGACATTAAAGTGAGAAGCTTGTGCTCTAGAACCTGCAGTTTCCTATGCACTGAAGAGCAGCTGACTGACCCTTCAGAGAAGCCAGCCCTGCCCTGTGATGTGTGAAAAGCTGAGTGAAGCACAGAAATAACCTGGACATGGGCACAGATCTGCCTGGGACTCTGCGCCTGCTCCCCTCTCCAGGGGTACTAGGATGATCCTGCTGCTGTCTGCATTTGCAAAACAACAGCTCACTTCAGAGAGAGATTTCAAACTCCAGCATTGTCAATCCTAATTCCTCACAAGTCCAACCCCTGAACTGTCCAGAGCACGTTTAATCACAAAAACCTTCTGTACACTCGATGCACAAGTGTCACACTCCAGTGCGTATTTGCTTTGTCCATGCTTAGACTCGACCTTTCAACATTCCACATGGGATATTTTAATCCACTTCCTGCTGAAGACAGACCAGCTTTTTCCCTGTAATATGCCTCACACATTCCATGTGCTTTCCAAAGCAGAATAATGTTTTTGCAGCTCGTTATGCTCTAATAAATCACGGTCTGTGTACACGATACAGCCCAAGCGCTGGTGACAAATTTATTTTACATTACCTTCAAAAGAAAAAAAAAGTAATGCAAAGTGGATTCAAAATACAGCTTTTGTTGTATCAGACAAAATATTTCACTGCCAACTTGCAAACTCCATGAGTGGATCGCACTTCTCTTCCCTGATAGGTCACAGAACAGAAAAAATACTCAAGAAACCAAGGTTCCCACCCCAGGAAGAAAGGGTCAATTTAACGACAAGGCTGGAATAATCCAGTTTATGCCATGACCTGTGCAGTTACTGGACAGGCACCGATGGCCATGGGCAAAGGACACCACAACCTTCTCTAATGGAAGCATCTTGTTGTACCACCATGCACCTGAAGCATGAGCTGTCCCTGCTCTTCCCAAGGGGCTGAGATGCAGCTCCCAGCTCTGGAATGAACAACTGCAGCTTCCTGGTGTCAGGCTGGACCTGCAATTCAAGTACTGTCTCATTATTTAAAATACCAGGTTTTGCATGTTGCACCAGAGTTAACTTCTCTAGTTAACTGTTACTCTCACTCATCAGGGCAAGTTTACCAAGTTTTTCATTTCAGCTCCTCTAAATAAACCCCAAATTGGAGATTTTTTTCTTCTGTTTATGGTTGGCTGTTTTTCTTTTCTCCCCATAAATTAACTGAAAATGAAAAGCTTTTCAAGCTCTTTCAAGCTCTTCAGTGAGGAGCTGATTTTGTCCAACACTTCAGCACTACAGAGACATGCTGAACAGCGCTCTGGAGTGGGACAGTGGCACAACCAAGCTGAGCTCTTCCCATCAGTGAAGCTGATTCACTTCCAACTCGTTCCCATCAATTTTACTGGTGTTGATAACCTTTCCTTCAGTACTGCTCTCCACAGTTTCATCTCCAGATCACTGGCATTAACAGGATCTGCAGAGCAGCACCCAGAGGAGTTCAGGTGTCCAGGCTGTTTGTCAGCAGAAAGCCTCACCACAGGTGGGAGATCTCGGGTTACACTTAGGACAGCCGTGTGACTTCCAGTCTATTAACACAATCTCCAGTGGGACTGCTCAATTCATCCACCAGCCCACCTTCCACATGTCCCTGCATTCCCTGAGAGCTCTGGCAGGAAGTTAAGGTGGCTCCAAGTGCAGCAGGACAGATGGGAGCCTTTACTGTATTTTAAGTTTCCACTGTCCTTGCACAGGGCTATGGGATCAGCACCAACAGTTCACACTTCCCACAGCACAGGGACAGGAAACCCAAGATGCCAAGTGTGCTTTGCTTTACTCTGCTGTCCCACTCCTTTGGTCACGAGTCCTACAGCCCTAAGGAAGCCACAAAAACCATCAGTGTATCCAGACAGGGCTTCCAGACAAATACAGCCTTTTATCCACTCACGGAAAAAGAAACATCTACAGGGGACTTAAGTGTTTTACTGCACCTTATTACTGGCATAAGTCAAGTTCTCCACTGCATTGATTCACCAATTTAATACTTTTGCCATAAACTCTGCAATGTTGGTAAACAATTATTTACAAGTTAGAAACTTCAGAAATTCCCCTTTGAGAAACTTCTTTGTTTTCAAATACGAAAAAAGAGGAACTTTGCCAGTGCATTTGCTGCACTTAATTCTCAGTCCAAGAATTATCCTAGGACCAAGTAACAAAGCAGAGAAAAAGAATTTATAAGCTTATATATGAAATATAAGCTTCAAACCATGTAGAGCCAAGGAGTGTTACAAGTTCCTACAGACCAGTACTAGAGCTCCAGGCAAGACTCCATCTTTAAGAACAGAGCATACAATGGCCCCTCTGGGAAGTCAATCCAACACTTAAGATGCAAAACTTGATTGGGATTTAGATTGTGTAACAACCCAGAAGATTAACACACACCGTAATGTGTTTGTAACAATAAATAAATAAATCACAAATACCTTTGTGAAAAATCCCTCTGACAAATGAGACCTAAGTTCTCCACACAGCTGCAGTTTCGTTTGGTGCAATATTAAACTTTGATGTCTTTGGCATGACTAATACTCAGAGGAACAGTGCCCTGCGTGGAGTTTGTTCCTAACGAGCAAAGCCCTTGTGACAAGTACAGCAGGGCACCAGCACCTCACTGCAGAGCAGAGATCTGTTATGCTGGTCAGCAAAGGAGCACCAGTTCTCTGTTTGTCTCCAGGATCACAACCACAAGCAGCACAGGTTTGCAGGCAGTCTGAAGGCACTAAGGATGTGTGTCATTAATGCAGCCCCGCTGCAGGGCCCCCGAGTGAGGAACAGCTGACTGAACACCTCAAAGCACCATGTGAGATTACAGCACCACACGAGTCACATTTCCAGTCTCAGGACTTTCTGCAGCTTTCAGGCACAGTTAAAAGAAATAAAATCAACTTCAAACTACATTCTACAAGTTAAACAACAGTTGCACTTTGCTCAGAACAGAGGTTTTGGCACACAGTTATTTAAAAAGCAGTTTTTCCATAGTACGAGCTTTTCTCCATGCACACAAACATTTTTACATGCAGTTCTACATCACATATGCTCGTCAAAGATCCCAAAGAAAATATGCTAGTCCAAAACACTTATTTAGCTTTTTCTTACTTCTCAGCATTAGAAATACCACCTCGGTTGACTACATGTCTCATAAAAGAAAATTCCAATGCAATTCCCAGTTCTGCAAACAGGTACATAAAAGGGACTGCTTACATCATAATTGATTAAAATGTACAAATTCAAGACTTCCGTACCCTTGTTTTACTGTGAATTCAAGCTGCAATTATACAGAGCCAGAAAGTGGAACTAAGAACCCAAAACTGGTTAAGAAAGAAAGCAAAGCCTACCCAAACTACCCCAAATTCGTGTGCAGGTTAAGAGCTTCAGTTAACAGAAATGCTAGACTAAAAAAGAAAGTACAGCAGCCTGTTTCAGTTCTGGGTTGTGTGTGAGAGACTAACTACAGCCTAAGTGTTAGCTTCAGTAAAAAAACAAAAAAAAAAAAGGTCAAGCTAGTATTCTAAAAACCTGGACAGCAAAGAAAAAAGCTTATAACAAGATACAGGAGTTCTTCCAAATGGTTCACCAGCGGCCAACCTGTTAGTCCCCCGATTCCAGTGACCTATGCTCAGAGCACTGGCTTCTCCTTGGGGATTTTCGATACTTCACTCACTGTTGCCATGACGACAGCTTCATCTTTATGTACCACTCCACATCACCCAGGCTTTGGTAAATGTAGCTGGTCGCTGTATAGTCGGTTGCAAGGGAAAAAAGAGTTGAAGTTAATAACGTGTACAGGTGATGGAACTGTCAGCTTGTAAAAAGTACAGAAAAACGTTTACATCCTGCTTGCTAAAAAAAAAAAAAGGGGAGGGGGGTGTGCGAGTCTGAATGTCAGACTGCAGCATTTTTAAGGTTAATTTCATGCAGATTCACTCAGAATCGCAGAGCAACAATACCCATTTCTCCCGAAAATAATGGGTAGCAGTGCACGATTTCTCTGGACATGATGCACTTTAGGCACCACGTAACATGCACAAGTTGGGATTTGGAACAGGCTAGCTGGAAAGATTTAAATTCACAGGTTAAGTTCAGTTTCTCTGATCCTTCACACAGCACAAAGAGACAACTAATTTATATTCTCGTTGCAAAGAAAAGCAAGGCATATGATTAATTAGCCTTCACTGCCTGGACAGAGGCCAGAACTTTACTAATCGCTGAGCCTGCTCCAGTAATTCCAATAACCAGACTCCCTTAATAACTGTGGAAGACAATCCCACTGAATTCACACCTGGCAAAACTTCACACAGCTCTCTCAGGGCCATCGGGGAGAACAGCTTTAAAGGCCAGACAGAACAAAGCTAAACTCCAAAGCGTAACACCAACTCTTCCTTCTTGGATCTAGAGCTAACTGGGACAACACCATCAGGAGGCAGTAAAAGCCAAAGCTCTGCTTCAGCAGAAGCATAACCAGGATAAAGACACCAACAAACAGCTGGCTTCCCTAAGGGATTTCTACTCTGTTTCTCAGAAAAGCTTGCATAACACGAGTTTAAATTCCTGCCGTCACCTGGTGATACAGGGCAGGGAAATGAAAGGTGAATTTAACACTGTAGCTGAAAGCAAAATCCTTTTGTAACTACAGAGAACCTGAAGCTTTAAGCAATCAGGCACCAGAAGCAAAGCTGAAGCCTCCAATTCCAGACTGTGACACTGCTGCCCGACAGAATTAAGGAGATTTTGTGTTTAACGGCAACCTAGAGAACTCTTTCCCTTCAACCACGCCTTCCTCCTTTCAATGCACCGGTTATTTGCTTTACACACAAAAAACGCTGCTTTACACACAAAGAGCAGCACTAGAACTCAGAACTGGGACAGCTCTACCCCACCTGCACACGGCCAGGTGAGCGCCCACTCCACCTGCACAAGCACACCAGCACAACACTGCTCTCACTTTCTGAGCCTAAAAATGCCTTCAGCCTCCCAGACTCAATAGACTGCAAACACTGCAGGCCAAACCAGGACCTTTATCAGGAACTTTCTAAAATGGCTTTTTCTAGAAGGTAACACTGTCACCTCTAGAAGTTCAGCTTCTCCTTAACGCCATAACCACACTTGGACAGCCACAGATTAACGAGGAAAAAAACCATCAGGACTGCTAAGTATGGTTTAAAAACTGCAGAATATACAGCAACTCACTAACTGGCTACACACACGTAAGACTATCTTACAGCAACTACGAGACGCCAAAAAATCAACAAACAGATCTGAAACCACAACCATGGTCCTAAAACTAGAACCAATACTTGCCAATCGTAACTCGTAGCTAAATCAACAACGACAAACGGGTCTACCAAGTGAACAAAAGCAGAAGCAGCCGAGATTGCACTGTACTGCCTACACAGCAGCCAACGGGCACTCCCTTCTCAATTTTAGGTCGTTGAACTTAGCCTGGAAAAATACTGTGAATTGAGAACTGCAGTGTACATTAGTGGTAACAGGTGCTTATGCTCATAACGAAGCTGATCTTACCTTTTTGCTCTTAACTGCCGCAAGTGATGGAACACGTTGATCACGTCCCTTATCCGACGAGGCGCCTCTTCGATTTTGGACGCGAGATTGATGCAGGCCATAGCAACAATCTGAAAAGAAGCCCCGTTTCCGTTAAGCAAACAATTTTCAACCCAGATAAAGTGAGAATTACGTAACTAAGAAGCGAATACGCCAGGCTCGAAGCGAGCGGCCAGCGTGGCGCGCGGCCGCCCCAGCCGCCCTCTCCCGGTGCCCCCGGGCCGCGCTCACCTCGAAGCTGTGCTTGACGAAGGACTTGGAGTAGAAGAACCGATGGAACAGCACCTGCCCCGTCGCCATGGCCACCTGTGAGGGCAGAGCAGGAGGAGGGAGAAGGAGCCGAGTCAGTGCCCTGGCCCAGCCGCCGCCATTTTGTGTGAGGCACCGCCGCCCCCCCGCGCCGCCTCACGCCCTTCCCGCCGCCACAATGGCGGCACCCGCCCTTCCCTTCCCTCCCTGCCCCCCTGGAAGCCCCGGCAAGGGCTCACCTGCGGCAGCCGCAGCAGGATGCCGGCCGCCTGGATGAGCTCGCAGCCCAGGATGCGCAGGTCGGTCTCGCACTGCAGGTCCAGCCCGTCCTGCATGGAGGGGGTGGGAGAGAGCCGCTCCTCGGGGATCAGCGAGTGGTCGATGGTCAGAGACACCTCGGAGTAGAGCCGGTCGCCGATGAGGATGCCCGGAGCGGCGGGAGGAGGCGGCGGGGCGGGGGCGACGGGCGCGGCGGGGCCCGGGTGCGCGGCGGCCATGGCGGCGGAGCGCGGGCGATGGGTCCGGGTCCGCTCCCGGCAGCGGCCGCGCGCCGACTGCGCGGCCCCGCGCGTGACGCACGCGACAGCGCCGCGCGCGCGCGGGGGGCGGCGGGAAAAAAGAGTCCGCGGGACACGCCCCGGGACCGGGAATGGGAACGGGAACAAGAACAGGGGACCGGGACAGGAACGGGAGCGGGTGTAAACCACTGCAGAATAACGGAGAGAGTGGGAATGGTGCTGGATAACCACAGAATCACCGCAGGAGTTGCGGTTGGAAAGGATCTTCCAGGGTCAATCCAGTCCAACCCCTGCCACGGGCGGAAACGTGGTGCAGAATAGATACAAAAGTATAAAATAGCACATAGGTTGTTAACCAGGGCTCAGGACCTGCGTCCAAGCCCTGTCTTGAAGGTTTTGGTGCTCGGAATGCGTCCCGTAGTGCAAACAAGACCGTCAATTTGAATGAAAATAAGGATTGTGGGTTAGTGTTGGCAAAAGGTGGGCTGCGCCTTTCCAGACTGGAAGCGTCCAGCAGTAAGTTACCTCCGGTTTAATTTATTAAGGAAAAACAAAATAAAAATTAACCAGCTCCAGCAGTTTTAGCCGTTGCAGGTAATAAATTCACAATGAACGAGGAAACGTCCCACATGGCGAGACGCGCGGAAGAGCACGGCGGCCGCTCACACCGCGCTCCCGGAGGCCGCCCTGGCGGCGCCAGCAGTGTCTCAGCGCTCCCGGCAGGGCCCGCATGTCGCGACATTCCCCCCCGCTGTCGCGACCACGCGGCCACCGGGCCAGCCCCGGCGGATGCGTCACTTCTGGGAACAGCCGCACCACCGCCGCGCGCCCCAGATCCCTCCGCGGCCGTAACCGCACGCGCGCGCCAACCGGGAAAGCCCGCCCCCCCCGCGGTCCCTGATTGGCTCGCTGGGTTTGAGTGGCAGCGGCGCCTGAGGGGCCGTGCCCGCCATGTTGTGTGGGGGTCAGGCGGCGGCCCCGCCTTGCCCCTGTTCCCCGGGGTCCCTCGGGAATAGTTACAGAATCCCAGAAGTCAGAAAAATTGTCCAGCGTCGAGTCCAAGCTGTGCCCGATGCCCACCTTGTCATCAGCCCAGAGCACTGAGTGCCACGTCCAGCCCTTCCTGGGACACCTCCAGGGATGGGCACTCTAAACCTCCCTGGGCAGCCCATGGAGAAATTCTTCGTGAAGCACACCCTGAGCCTGCCCTAGCCCAGCCTGCGGCTGTTCCCTCATCCCTGGGAGCACAGCCCGGCTCCCCCTTCCTGTCAGGAGCTGTGCAGAGCCACAAGGTTCCCCCTGATCCCCTTTTGCTCCAGGCTGAGCCCCTTCCCAGCTCCCTCAGCCTCTCCCGGTTCTCCATTCCCTTCCCAGCTCCCTCAGCCTCTCCTGGGGCTCCATTCCCTTCCCAGCTCCCTCAGCCCCTCCTGGTTCTCCATTCCCTTCCCAGCTCCCTCAGCCTCTCCTGGGGCTCCATTCCCTTCCCAGCTCCCTCAGCCCCTCCTGGGGCTCCATTCCCTTCCCAGCTCCCTCAGCCTCTCCTGGTTCTCCATTCCCTTCCCAGCTCCCCCAGCCCCTCCTGGGGCTCCATTCCCTTCCCAGCTCCCCCAGGATCCACAGGATCAGCCATGAGGAGGAGGCCGAGGTGCTCGTGGTCTGCTCATCCTCCTCACAGGGTGTGGAGCAGCTCCTTGTTTTGCGTCACGGTTGCAGTCATTAATAAACCTCCCCACTTTTGCAAACACGTCTTTTAGAAAGGTGTCTGCAGTACGTTTGGTTTTCACCCTTCTTTTCCTGTTATATTTTGAGGCTTCAGGGTCTGTAACTATCACCAAAACAGTGGGTTTTTAATGGAAATAAAGCATTTAATTGTGCGCTGTTTTATGTGCAGGTTCATGACTCAGCAGGGATCCTGGCTATTTGGAAAGAACATTATTTATTATTCACTTATTTGGAATAGTTCACCCTATTTTCCTGGCCCTTTGACAACCTCCCCTCCTATAACCCTGTGCTGTACAATTCCTGAGATTTTAAAAACAATTTTACACGGAATAAAAAAAAATCTCACCACCCACCTGGAACAGACTTTGGAGCTGTGATAGCAGAGCCAAAAAAAGTCCTATGAACCCGAATGCTGGTGCTAAACACCTCTGCAATGGCAAAAGCAATTTACAGCCCACGGAATGCACTGGAGGTTAAAGGAATAGTAATAAAAGGAGAGCTGGGGGAAGTTGACTGTGACCCTCGGCCTACCCTGAAGTGAAATCCTGGGTTATGTGGTGTTTGCAGGAGGCAAACAGCACTTTCCATTTCCCTGCCAGGTACCGCCGTGTGCCAGAGGGGCTGGAAAGGAGCAAAAACGAGTCATGGAAGCAGCAGGTGTCAGCGCAGTGGAATTTGCCCTTTTTGAATTTTTTTTTTCCATGCACACACCCATCATTTATTGCTTTCAACGCACTCCAGTTTTCCAGGTTGCCCTTTGATATTTCAAAAAGCCGGAGAGATTTGTACTTGCTCTCCTTGCAGCTCAACCCGTCCTTGATGTTTTTACGTGAGTGTTTTTGAACTCGATAAGGACGAGCAGTGCCTTGTCCCCTCGGCAGCAGGAGCAGTGCTCTGTTGCCAGGACACTGCTGGAAAACAGCATCAATCAATAATTGCTGCTTGAGTCATGATGAGACATTAACGAGCCTGCTTCTCCTGGAGCCCTTTGGCCATGGAAGCTCCTCTTCCAATCAGTTGTGCACAAATGTAAACTGATTTTGTCCTTCCAGGTGTCTGATTGCAGTGAGAGATACCAAAGCTGAGCGATAAAAACCGGGAAAAAAAGGAAAGACCTCATGAAAAGCGAGTTTTGGATATCCCAAACTCTCTCCTCTGGTGGGCAGTGCCTAAATCCCCTCAGGATTTACACACTTGGCAGCAAATGTTTCCCAGAACAAAATACAAAACGTTTCTTAGAAAATTACTGCAAATTACAGTGTGCAATTACCTTAACAGAGAAGAAAGGATTATTTTGGGAAAATAAGAATCTGCGGTGACAGAAAAATCTGATTTCCTTGAAGAATGATGGCTGTAAGAAAACAACATCACAGGAGTATAGGCAGCAAAATATTTTGACATGAGCTGATATCTAAAAGTTTCTGCTGTCATATCAAATAGATGAGACTAAGATAATACAAGTTAGATCAAATTATTGATCAATTTATTCTTTAAATTCTAAAATCTCCAAAGTAAAGCATCAGTTGAAAGGTGTTAGTTTATTTTTTTTTTTTCTATCAAGCATTTAGGAGATTGACTTTAATTCTTCATGCTGAATGTGATAAACTAACTGAGAATCTGGAATTCCCTTCCACCTCAGTCATAAAAATCTGCCTTATCAGCTGGAACAGGACTTCTGATGGCAAGCACAGCCCCCGCATGTGTCAAGTACTGGGTTTGCATTGATAGAAAAGTTTGGTGCCAAAAAAAACTTGGCAATGGGAGTTATTCCAGCTGGATAAACAGTGTTTTGCTCTGCCAAATTATAACTTGAAGAGAAATTCGTTAGATACCTTTATGAAAGGTTTACAGAGATTCCAATTTTGGGCTCTGAATTAACAGCTCAGAGGAACAAGGAGGATTATTTGAAATCGTTCCCAGAGGGTGAGTTCTTTAAGCTCTTACTCACTGGTTTTGAAAGAGAAAAGAGGAACTGAGCAGTGGAGTCACACCCTGCAGTTTGCCCCGTGAATAACCGGGTGTGAAACCAGGGCACTCGGGATACACTTGGCTGTAAATGTTTCTCTCTTTCAGCTTAACTGAGCCTTCACCTTCCACTCCCCCAGTCCCTCCCTGCCTTGGTTTCAGTGGAATTCCTCTCGCTCATTTCTCATTTACTGCAGTGGAGGCACAGCTGGCGACTGGCTTAAAGTATCGAGAAACGATTTAAACATTGCTCACGTATGAAAGCAGGTTTGTTTCAATTATTCTGTCATCTAGAATGTAAAATTCACTGTAGAACTGGAAAATTTCTGCTCTAAAAACCTCATACTCAAGGCACGACATTTGTTGCCTTTTGATTTCCCAGTAAATCTGCATTTTTGTGAGCGTTATACAGATTTTTCAGAAGATTTAGGACCTAAATGAAGCCTGTTTCTCTCAGTTCATGAGTTTATGGACTCGAGGCTTCAGGTTTCCCATCACGACACACACAAATTGCTTCAACTTCCACCAAAGGTATTGGGAAAACAAGTAAGGAATACTCACCATGTATTAAAATTAGTTTCTCCTAATGTTCACCAGCTCACCTATCTGCAACAGTAGTATTAATAGAAACAAATATACAAATATAGCAGTTTGATGCATTTGCAAACTGAACATCAGGCTTGAAGTCACTGAAGTTCAAACCTATTTTCCAGCACATTTAGACACTGGTACTCCAGCGCTTTTCCGCACGTGGAATTTGATTTATTGGATCTTATCAAGGCCCACTGGGGCGTGGATCAGCAGCAATAACAACCTTTAAGGCTGGATCCTCGGGCTTCTCTCTCTGCAGAGGTTGGGTGTGAGCAGCCTTAGCCCTTCCTTCCACAGGGTGTGTCCGTGCATGGCTGGCCACGAGCAGCTGGAATTCTGCGTGAGCAGCTGGAATTCTGTGTGGGCAGCGCCGGGGCGTGGAAGGACAGCTTTGCACTGAACTGGTAATTGCCCCACAGTGTGACAGCCATGTGGTGACATCTCTGCTGCCTCGTGGCTCCCGGGGCAGGTGGTTTCTGCTGTGCCCCAGGTTTGACTCAGCACTGCCGGTGACACCCGAAACCGTGAAGGTGTGACAGGAGCAAACAGGCTGCTTCACGTCCCCGGTGGCACAGCCGGTCCTGGGCGGGTGACAAACCCTTCTGGCCTCCTTTGGGAATGAGGAGAAAAGCACAGCCAGCCTGGGTGGCATCTCCACCAGCGTGTCACCTGAAATCCCATCTGGCCCAGTGGAATGCTGGGGTTCCCAGCTGGGGTAAGAAAACTGGGAAAACAGCACCTGGGAGAGATGATGGCGAGCGTGGCCCAGGCTCCCAAACCCCCTGTGCTTCAGCGAGGGGCTCTGGCACACTGCATCCTCCTGATGGGAAAGGCCTGAGCAGGGAACATGCCTGGCTTTCCTTGGGCTGCCATCCCCTCCCGTGTCCTTGTGTGCAGGTGTGGGTGTCCCAGGTCTGTCCCCACTGAGCAGGGGCAGGAGGAACACGGAGGAGCAGGTCACAGCAGAGCCACTGGCACAGAGGGGACAGAGGAGAACAGGCTGTATCCTGCACGGCTCACGTCAGGGACAGATATAGCTCCAGCTCTGGCAGGAGCACATTTGTCACTATGACGAGACCCCTGAACTATTTTTAGAGCTTTCCTCATGAGTCTGCAGCTTTGAAGGACAGAAAAAGAAAGATGAGGCTGGCTTGGCTGGCCAGGCTTACCCAGCTCTTGTGGGGCAGGAGCTGAGGAGTGTGTGCCAGCAGGGACAAGGCACCTCCAGGAGCTGAGAAACACGTGGACATGGACAAGGCACCTCCAGGAGCTGAGGAACATGGACATGGACAAGGCACCTCCAGGAGATGAGGAACATGGACGAGCCACCAAGTGCAGTGTCTGGTTCTGTCGTGATGTGGCACTCAGCCTGCACAGCCCAGCATCACCTGTGCTAGAAGGCTGAGCCCAGGTGAGCATTCCCGAGCTCAGGCTGTTTAGGATGGAATAGCTTTCCCCAGGAATTGCCTCGCTGTTCAGGCTCAGGGCTTTGGGAGCCTTGGGGTGTTTCCTGCCCACCCAGACTGTGTTAGCAACCCTGGCACGGCCCAGAGGGACACCCCAGTGCCAGAGGGACACCCCAGTGCCACCTTGCTGTGCAGCAGGAGCGCAGGTGCCTGTCCCGGGCAGGCTCTGGGGCACAGCGTGGCTGTGAGCCCCGAGAGGCCCCGTGTGAGCACACCCAGCCACATCCTGCTGCTGAGGACAGAGCTGTCACCAAAACCCTCTTATCAGATCAGGGGGAAGGAAACGTGCAGCAGCCCACGGTGCCGGCAGGTGCTTCCCCCGCGCGGACACAGCCTACAGAGATGCTTCACCTCAAGGAAATACCGAGCAGATCTGTCACCGCTTTACCATTCGCACATTTGCATTTCCCGGGCTGCGAGCAGCGCGGGTGAGGGTGAGGCGAGGTCAGGAGGGCAGCGCTGGGCACGGCCGGGGGAGCCAGGAAGGCTCTTGGGTGTTCAGATCTGCTCTGCAAGGGCTCTGACACCCTCTCCTGCTGGGCTTTTGTGGCCACAACTCAGTGCTCTGCTCGTGAGCAAGAGCTCATTATAAATGAAAAAAAGCTGCTTTAATATTAAACAAGTGGTTACTTCTGTCATCCAAGTGTTAAAATACCAGTTGGCAAAGCAAGGAGGGCACAGAGCAGAGCTGGGGGTGATGTGGTCTCTTCTCCCCCTGCAGGAGTGAATTCCTGTCATGGTCTGTGAGCCCTTCAAGCATTTCTTCATGGCTTTGCAACTTTGTTCTGCTTTTAAAGCATTTTCAAGTGTCTCCTTAACCTCAAGAGATCTTTTCTGCTATTTTTTCCTCCTCAGAGAATGATTCACAGCAGAAAGATCAGGGCCATCAGGTCCTTGCCTCTTCATCTACTGCTCTGTCTGACTTTACTTCTCCTGCACTATCTGAATGACCTCTGAGTCAGTGGCAAATTCCCCACTGGCTGCAGTAAAACATGAGATTCTGTCCTTGGGAGAGCAGGGCAGTGCAGAAAAGCAGCACAAGCTCGCTGAGGTGTGTGTTACACTGACACAAGCGAGAGGGTGAGCTCAGGAGGACGTGGGGAAGGAATTCCCCCCTGGCAGGGTGCGAGGCCCTGGCACAGGCTGCCCAGAGGAGCTGTGCCTTCCTCTGGAGCCCCCTGGGACACTGCAGCTGTCCCTTTAAAGGCCCTTCCAAGCCAAACCATTCCATGGAAAAGCTCATATTGTACCTCAACATTCAAGAATGTGAAACAGCCTTTAATTTTATATCTTTGTACTATTTTTTTTTTACAGACTTCGCTGTAGTGTAGGGTTAACTAAAAGCCAAAATATAATTCCATTAACGACTTGCCGGTGGTGAATTTCACTGGCTTTGTTTGAATAAGACGGCAGTCCGTATTCGTGGGCTTTTTCAAGGGGTTGTTTGCCATCTAGTGGGTTGTTGGGATTTTGCAGAAAAGCCTCAAGATGGTTATTTTTGTGTCACCCGCTCCGTCACGGGATGGGCAAAAGGAACACGAGCAGCAAGAGCCTCTCCAGGAAAGGGAGGGGATATCAAAGTGAGAATACACGGGCAAGATTTTCCTTACTGATGTAACAACAGCAATATTGAACACACCCAGATACTGCCGCTGACAGCTCACGAGCCATTTGTAAATAGAATAAATTGGTTATTTGAAGTAATTAGTTATTTGTGTCATCAATAAGCTCTCCATCCCCAGAGCACCAAGAGAAAATTGGCATTTCAGCACATAGAAGGTGTGCATTGCCAAGGTGTACCGGTGTGTAAATTTAGTCTGGGGTGTCCACATCTCAGAATATTTTCAGTTCCTGTTACTTAAGGGAATTGCACAAAAAATAAAATTGATTTTTAAAAATAATGTTAATAAGTAATTTATGAGGATGTGGGAAGACATTTTGTTCAAGGATTGAAATAGGGATTTCTGTCTTTATGAGCAAAGTTGCCCCACAGTGTACAGTATCATACATTAGAGTAAGGCTTGTCTTTAATATAAATCTCCTTTTAGTCAACATTATTGACTAGTTCTGTCACTCATTTTTTGAGCAGATTAGAGTCTGAACTAGGGGATTCTTAACGATTCTTTAAGCCTTCTCTAGTTTCTGGAAAGACTCACAATATAATTTTCTAGTATTTTCCTAAATTATTAAAAACATGGGGTTTGGCAAGTGTATGTTATAAGAATGCTCAGCAATCTCTGTAAAACCTTTTCCAAAGTTCAGGTGAGAGAAATCCTCTGTAATAAATTACTGAGCAGTTTCTTGTACAGGGCCCTGCACCCAGCAGGAGGCAGCACGTTACTGCAAAACAATCCAAAACTTCTGTGTGTGACTTCAGCTACAACTCAATTAAACTGGAAAACAACATAACAACACCCGCGGTCTGGTGCCTTGTGCAGCAGCTTTGACAGAGGCTGTGCAGGAGTCGGGAGTGGCTCCTGCAGTTCTGGTCCTCCCCAGGCAGGGAAGGGGGGCCGGGGGGCTCAGCCCCTCCAGGGGGAGGGTGGAAGCTCAGGGGTCTTTTAGAAGGGAAATTCCACATTTCTCCTGCACTAGTTGCAAATAGGACTGTGCTAATACAGGGTGATGTCAGGTTCAAAATGTGTTAATCTGATTTTGTGGTACTTTTGTGCCTGCAGGTATTGCCAGGAGGGCTGGAAGAAAGGCTTCTGACCCTGTTGTGCAGCAGAGCAAGACTTGTGGTGATTCTACCCTCAGACTGTGCCAGAAGTCTGCTCTGGTGCCACAGAGGAACGCCAGAGGGGATCAGCAAAATTCAATTGCTCCCTTAAAGTCCATTTGCATATGTCTTTATCAAGAGAAAAGTCACAATTTACCGTAATTACCATTTTTACTGCACCAGAGCTGAACAGAAAAGCTGGATGGCTCAGCCAGCTGAAAGCACCAGAACCTCAGCCCATGCACGGAGCAGTTCTGGCTCTCCTGTGCCCACACCACACCAAAATAACCAATCTGGGATTTCAGACAGGTGGATTTCACAGGCTGGGCTCCCCCAATTATTGATTGCCCATCCCTTCTATGTCTGGAGCAGAGCAAGGCTGTCCCCAAAGCTCTTGGCTCCTTTGGGATAACACCAAAGGCCAGGTGCTGGACACTCACCTGCTTCCCTTGGCACAGCAGCACCTGCAGGGAGGTGGGACCAGCTGGGACCTCCTGAACCCCAAACATGTGGATATGAGCAGATATCCTGCTCCTGGAACTCTTCTCAAGGAGTCCAAGACCAAGCAGGCCACACCATGGCTTTCTCCATGTCACCACCCAACTGCCAGCACATCCAGGAGCTTCATGGGTCAGAGACAAGCACGTTGCTCTTTTAGGTGGACTTTCCCTGCTCCCCATTTTTGGCCTGTGGAGCCAAAAAAAATCTCCCCACCCAGCAGTCCTAAGCCTCAATCCCCTCCTTCCATCAGCAAATCCTGCTCATCCTCTCCATGCCCATGTTATTTATCCCTCTGCCACCTGCACGTTACTGCCCAAACGCCTGCAGCTGGACCTCTGTCAGCACGGGGAGCCAGGCACTCTCCTCTGTGCCCACCTCTCCAGGAGCTCAGAAAACCTCGTGTGCTCCATGATTAATGGGAATGTTCCAGACAGCTCTGGCAAAGTCCAGCTGAGCACTCTGCAGGGCTGTTTTTCCCAAGCCACGTTTTGGGATGCAGCGATGGCTGAGGGAGTGAGAGCCCTGTAACCTCACACATCAGCTCAGATAAAGGAAAGATGTCTCCATCACAGGCCTGTCAGGGTTTAGGCTGCCCAAACAATCTGTGAGTGTTTGACAAGCTGCTGAAAACCACTGGTGGACAAAAGGCATTTCTGGCATTTTTGGATTTTGTGTCAAGCTGAGTTCCCTAACCCAAAATGTAATGATCAAAACAAGATGCATCTCTCTGCACTTCTGCAGTGACCAGGCCTGATGGCAACTGTGGCTGTAAAACAACATCAGCAACAGCCCAAAGGTGTTAGTGGACACGGTGCTTCCATGATTTCCCTGGTGCTGGCGTTGTCCTGCTCTCTGCTGGCTGGGCAGTGGGACACAGAGGGAGTTCATGGAACCAGCAGCTGTCCCTGGAAGTGTCCCAGGCCAGGCTGGACGGGGCTTGGAGCACCCTGGGACACTGCAAGGTGTGGGACCAGGTGCTCTTTAATGTCCCCTCCAAGCTGAACCATTCTGGGATTCTGTGACTCTCTGAGCTGAGGCACAGTCATGGACAGCTGGAAAAACAGACTCTGCTGTTGCCTAAACACCACCTGCGCCGGAGCAAAGGATCCTCACACTCGTGTCCTTCAAAGCAAGAACAACACCCTGGTCACGAATGTTTTCCCTTGGGCTGGAGGCCCCGCAGCTCAGCCAGGCTGGGCTCTCTGGTCCCTGCTCTGCCCTGGGACACGTGGCCTCCTCCTGCTGTTTTCCCCCAAGGAAAGCTGCTTCCACCACAGGCAGCCCCGGAGCCTTTGCCGGGAGCGCTGTGGTGACGCAAAGTTATCCTTTACAGACTCCCACAAACAAAACCCTCTCACACACACATCTTTTCCACGAAGAGCTGCCAGTGAAAACCAGGGGTTTTTGCTCCTAACCCCGAGGCATTGGCGTTGCTTCTGTCATCCTGGATTTTCAATGACCTTTACCCACGCCCTGGGTGGTGGAACCACATCCAAGGCAGTGGCTGAGCAGTGCCCGGGGGTGGCCGTGGTGCCACTGAGCCCAAGGAGCCACCTGCTGTGGCACTGCCTGGGAAGGATCACTGTCCCCATCCATCCCCTCTAGGACACACAGCCACCAAGGTCCACGCTGATTTTCCTGCTGAGGAGGAGCCGGAAGGGAAGGGCAGGGGCAGAGATCAGGAGGCAAATCTTGGCTCTCAAACAATAGCTATTGTGTAAATGTATTTTTACTTCTGTCCTAAAAAAAACCCAAGTGATTTTGGTGTGTCCTGAAAATTGCAGTTACTTAAATGCCAGGATTTTTGTGGAATCATAAAAGGGTTTGGGTTGGAAGGGACCCAAAGACCATCTTGTTCCACAGGCAGGGCCATCTTTCTCTGTGCCAGGTTTGTGCAAGCCCCACTGAACACTTCCAGGGCTGGGGAGTCGATATCCAGAGAAGATGGACACAACATTTATATTACAGTATCCGCATCTGTAGAAGCAAATAAACCTAAATCTTTTGATGTCCTGAGACAGTGTGAGAGCTGTTAGGGCTGCCTGGGGAGTCTCCTGGAGGGGCTGGGACTGGGATCACTGGGGTGGGACAGAGACCCTGGGCTGGGGCACTGGGGTCCCACGTGGGGGTCCCAGGTGGGGCCAGCCAGGGACATGCATGTCCTGGCAAAACCAACCCCAGCACAAACTGTTTTGAGAGTTCCAGGTCATTTCAGTGAAGCAGTCAAATGAATCAATTCTGATTTTGCTTCTTTCTTTGCCTAATTAGACAATGGGGAGATTTATGGAATAATTGAGCCAACTCAATGTAGCTGTAATTTGACATCTAATTAATCAATGTCCCGCTCCTTCACAGGTGCAATATAAACCCCTCCTAACTGCTGCAGGCATGTCTCTATTGTTTCTCTGGAAAAAATCCCCAATCCAACCCCATTTCTTGTTTGCTCCTGCCACTGGAGCACAGAAGCTGCAGGAATTCTGTCGTTGCCCCCAAACAGCAGAAGAGACCTTGCTGGGTGGTCTCATCCCACAGGTCCCACGGGATGGCCTCGGTGCAGGCTGCTGGAGGCACAGCTGCCTCCTGATGCTGCTGAAAGTTTGGGAAGCAGCTCTTCTCACCAAAATACTGCTGGCTGCCAAGCGGGTGCCGGAGGTCTGTCAGTGGGGAGGGAGGGATTGTGTTCCTGCAGCTGGCCGAGCCTGGGGAGTGCAGGAAGCTGCAAAGGTACCACCAGGACACGCAGGGATCCAAGGAAAATCCTGGTCCTATTAGAGTTAATAGGAGTTTTGCATTTGACCTCAGCAAGGTCAAGGATTTTACCCAAGGAATATTAGTCATCAGCATCGGGATGAATTAGAGGACTTGTCAACAAGAAGCAGGCAAGGTTAGTCCCATGGGTGGCTGAGCTCGGAATTGGAACGGCTGGAAAAATAATGTCCAGCTTATTCCATTTATCCCCGTGCTGCATGCGGGCCCTGCGTGCAACACCTCAGCATTCCCCGCCTGCTCTGTTCCAGCCCATCGGACACGCTGGGGAACGCTTTGTTTGGGATGGAGCGGGGAACTGTGGGGTAACATTTCCTTGGGAAGCTTCCCGGAGCCGGGCTCAGCTCTCACAAAGCAGCCCTGGGAAGGCAGTGCACAGCCTATGGTTCCCGTTTCCAGGAGATCCCATCCAGCCTGAGTCCCACTGGCAGCAGGGTCCAGCCCAGCAGATCCCTGGGGATCGTGTGGATTGCACAGCTGGAAGCCAGCGCTGCTGCCACCCTGCCAGGGGACAGCTGCTCCCGTGCTCCGTCCCCCTGCACCAGGGGAGGTGACAAAGCCCGAGGTGTGAGCCAGCCCTTCCCTGCCAGAGCCCTGGGATCCTTCCCAGCTGAGCCCAGTTGGTTTTGGGTGTTCCTGAGGCCACACACTCACCCAGACTCGGATCCCTGAAGGATGCACGGGATGGGGCACAGGAGTCACGGGGGACATCAGCTCCTCAGGAAAACATGGATTATTGTCCTTGCAGAAACCTGCTCATGGGAGTGGGAGCCAATATTTGGCAGGATTTGTTTCCTAGAGAAGCAGTGCTGATCTGTGAAACTTGGAGGGTTTGGAAATTGCTCACGTTCAGGAAGGAGCAGAGCTGGATTTTGGGTTGGTTCAGGTTAAACCCTAAAGCTGGGTCTGTGCCCCCAGTATGTGGAAGGGACTGGGGGTGCTGGTTTGCACTGGGAGCTCTCTTCCATGGCAGAGTCCTGGAGCTGTGGGCTCTGAGGAGGGTGTTTGCATCCAGCCCTTGTTCCAGGATGTGCCCAAGGACCCTCAGTGAGCTCTCAGTGCTGTCACTGCCAAGGACCAGGATGGTTCCTGCAAGGATGAGCAAAACAACAGAGAAAACACTGCACAATCAGAGCCACCAACGTGGTCCTGGTGGATATTTAAATCCAAAATGTTTTGGATACTTAAATCCAAAGTGGTTCAGATATTTAAATCCAAATGTTGTGGATACTTAAATCTAAAGTGGTTTGGATATTTAAACGCAAAATGTTTTGAATATTCAAATCCAAACTGTTCCGATACATGTTCTTTGAAAAAGAACCAACAAAAGCTATTTATACATTTGCTTGAGAAGTTCCCTACTCTCATTCTGCACTGCATTGATGATCTCTGTGTTTCTCCTTTTAGGAGGGTGACTGGAAGAAGCTGCCAGCTGAATTTCTGTTTCATTTTCCTCCAAGTTTTAATTGAAGTCAGGAGAAGTGTGGCTGGGCTCCCTATTTCAGGGAGCTGTTTCCTGGCACGGCACCCAGGGTGCCTCTGGCTGCAGAGCAGTGCATTCCACATTGCTCCCATCAGGCTGGGCTTGAAGGGAAGGCTGTGAGTGCCTGGTGACAAGCCTGGGGACAGCAGGTGACACAGAGCTGTGCTGGTGCCACACACGAGGTGCAGGCTGAGGCTTGGCTCCAAGGGTAGGAAACACAGAATATTTGGGGTGTAAAAGCTGGTTTTGATGGCCAGCTGATAACTCACCGTTATCAGTGAACTCAGGGTGAATTGCAGGATGTGATTCTGGAACTCAAGGCAATAAATTCCAAGTTCTCACTATGAATTGACTTCATTCCCCACAGACTCAGTGGTTTGTCCTGAGGGCAAGGTGAGGATTTGTTGGTCCAGGTGTTGAAGATTAAATGGACAATATCTCCTTTCCTCATCTCCCAGACCTCCTGTGGAAATCTCCCGTCGTGTGTCCATCCTCACCCTTGCCCTGCTGCTCTTCCATATCTTCTGTGACTGAATTTGGCTTTATCAAGGTTCTTCTGATCACTTTGCCACATTCCAGGACCTGACACCCATGTTCTAGCTGATACAAGGATTTTCAGGAATCTGAACATTTCACGTCTTTCCCAAGAGCTTTGGGGAGTCTGGAGCCAGTTTTGAGTTTTTTGGTTTTACTCCCCACCCTGCACTCCCTGTGCTGAGCCCACCTGTGGCCTCACCATCTTCCTGCAAGTCCCCTGGAGCACCACTGTCCCCTGGGGCCACCATCATGGGAAGTAATTAAAAGTTATGGGGAGAAAAGGCAAGCAGAGATGGCCAGGAGTGCAGACAGCCCAAGAGGAGAAAGCAAACAAGAGAAAGCAAACGGCCTTTTCAGTTTAGCCTGATTTCCCTTTCCCTGGCAGCTCCTTGCTCCAAGGCCCAGGGATTCTCCCCAGAGGTTTGAGGGTGTTTGGGTGGATCAGGCTGAGAACCCCTCTGTCCTGTGAGGCCCAGGCAGCAGAGCTCAGGCACCCCCATGCTGCCAGAAATTAATTTTTCCTCATTCTAATTTGGGTAAATGCTCATTCCCAAACACTGGCATCTCACCTGTCGGGATAACAAACGGCAGAGCTCTGGCAGCCAGGGAGACAAACACAGGAACACTCAGTGCTTGTGAGGGACCAGGCTCCAAGGACAAACATTTGCATTTCGTGGGACAACATTCCCAGCTTTGAGCCAGAAACCTGTGCAGCAGCCACACCAGGGGAGCAGGAACCAAACCACCCTGGCAGATCCCTCAGACCCCACTCCCTCCACTCCCTTTCCAGCCTCAGGCCATCCTCCTCCTCCTCACACTGCACAGCCAGCCTGGGCAAGGCCAGCAACTGCATCCACTGAGTGGAAGGTACAGGAAAAAGCAGGTTTTTCCTCGTTTTTCCACATTTCTGGCAACATTTTTTTTTGCCAAAGATACATTTTGCTAGGTTGGAAAATTTCAAGTTTTATTTCTAGTCAGCCTTGAATGATCTCTGGGCTCATTTCTTCACTTGCAGATTTCTCGTTCTTTTTTTGCCACCCTCTTTTGTTTTCAGTCTCTTCTACAGCATTTCCTCCACTTTGGAATCATTTGAAAGTAACAAAGAAAATCAAACAAACTGGGAATTTTCCAGATTTGCAGAAATTTTGAACAGTTACAGAACGGAGAAGAGAATTAAAAAAAAGGAAAGTTTAAAAATTACATTCAGTTATAAAGTAGAGCAAAACCAGGAAAAAGAGGGAAAATCAAACCAGTTAAATATTTAAAATTATTTTCCAGCCATACAAAATATTTCAAATTTCTCAATTTAAACCTGAAAGCAGCAGCAGGACACATATAAACAATAAAAGGATAAAATCCACCAGGATGAAATAAGGAAAATTAACTTTTCCCACCGAGTTGATTGAGCAAAGCAGCAAGTCCTCACTCCTGGCATTCTCTTGGCAGTGTCCCGGTGCACCTCAGGGCTGGGTTTCTAACCACATTCCCTGGCTGAAGAAGCAGCCCTGGATTTCCCAAGGGAGGGTGGCAGCTGCTCCTGGGGCAGTGTCCCCATGGCGGGCCGTTGTCCCTCGGGCCCTGTGGCTGTGCAGGCTCTGGGTGGCCTGGTGGCCGTCCCGCGGGGTTTGGTGGCCCCGGGCCTACAGGTAGGTGGTGGCCTCGCGGCCGTGGCGCTGGCGGGCCTGGGCCACGGCCACGTTGAGGCACTGCAGCCACTGCTCGGCGTTCTTCTCGTCCTTGGCCTTGAACACGTAGGTCCTGCTGTCCGTGAAGATCTCGAAGGCCCGGGGCAGGCTCCGGTCCCGACGCTTCTTGGGCACCACCTTGACGCTCTGCACCTTGCTCAGCTCGATGGGGCGCTCGTCGGGGTCGTCCTTCTGCACGCGGGGGACAGGCAGCGTCATCCGCGGGGGAACCCGGCCTCACAAACTGCTCAGGGCTCCTGGCAGCGTCCCACGCCAGCCTGGACAGGGCTGGGACAGTGGAAGGTGTCCCTGCCGTGGCAGGGGTGGCACTGGGTGGGATTTAAGGTCCCTTCCAGCCCAAACTACGCTGGGATTCTATGAACTCCTCCTTCTTTGTGGAGATGTTCCCAGGAGTCACCAGCTGCTGCTGCTGCCACATCTTGTGGCTGCCCTGTCCCTGGAAGTGTCTAAGGGGCTTGGAGCAGCCAGGGACAGTGGAAGGTGTCCCTGCCATGGCAGGGGGACAGAATGAGATGGTCTTTATGTCCCCTGAAAATTGGGAACCCAGCAGTGACAGCTCCTGGGCAGCACTCTGGCTGCCCTTGATGTCCCCTGCCATGCACTTTGTGAGTGGGAAAACCACCACAGGCAAAGGTGAGGGGTGAAATCCTCTGGGAAAACCAGAACAGGCAAAGCTGAGGGGTGAAATCCTCTGGGAAAACCAGAACAGGCAAAGCTGAAGGATGAAAGCTTCTGGGAACACCACCATGGGCAAAGCTGAGGGGTGAAAGCCTCTGGGAAGAGCAGAACAGGTAAAGCTGAGGGGTGAAAGCCTCTGGGTAAACCAGAACAGGCAAAGCTGAAGGCTGCCAGCCCCTGGGAGCAGCACCATGGGCAGATCTGAGGGCTGCAGCCCCGGGAGCAGGGAGCAGGGCAGGGAGCAGGGCAGGGAGCAGGGCAGGGCTGCTCTGGACTCACGGATTTGCCCTTGCGGAACAGCAGCTGGTTGCCAGCCAGGGTGAAGTAGCGCGTTTTCCACCTCTTGATGAACTTCCAGCGCACCTGCTTCTCCTTCAGCTTGCCCTCCATCAGGGGCTGCCCGTCCTGGTTGATGCCTGGGGAGGGAGCACAGGGCCAGGGTTAGTCCTGCCCTCCCTGTTCCCCAGCCAAAGGCTCTGCCGTGCTGCAGGAAGGTTGTTCTGCCTTCCTCATTCTCCCAGCCTCCAGCCTTCAGCTCTCACTCCACACAGACAGCTCAGCCCTCAGCCATGTCCTGCTGGAGAGGCCAAGCAGATGGAGCTGACAGCTCACACCCCTCGTCCATCTCTTCTCCTACTCCCTCAGCCATGCCAAACTTCTCCCCACCACTGCACCTCCCAGTTGCTCCCCAGCCCTGCAGTTCCCATTTCTGGCCTTGGGCACTGCCAGGGATCCAGGGCCAGCCACAGCTGCTCTGGGCACCCTGTGCCAGGGCCTCCCACTCTCCCAGGAGGAATTCCTTCCCAGGATCCCACCTAACCCTGCTCTCTGGCAGTTTAAAGCCCTGATATCTCCTATGGGTCTCTTTTTCCTTTCTCTTCTATCTTTCCATCGATGGCCAGGACACAAAGGACTAGCTAGACTGGAGGGCAGTGCAGGCACAGGCGTCTGAGCAGGGATGTTTTTGGATGGGGTGTTTGCCTTGGAGCCCATCCCAGCATCTGTCAGAGGGGCAGTGATCCCTGGCTGGCTGCTCTCCCAGCCCCCCGTCCCTCCAGCACCGCTTTTCCTTGAAAGCCTTCGCTGCCGTCGGCAGCTCCTGAGCCCAGAGCTGCCCAGGGCGTCCAAGTGCCACCCAAGGGAGTGCCAAAGGCTTTATGGCCTCCTGGGCACCCAGCCCCTGTCTGGAAGAGGGCAAACCAACGCCAAGACAAGGCATCAGCTGTAGATAAAGGATGTGTCCTTCCCCCAGCGCTGTTTTCCTTGGCAGCGAGGCTGGCGGGGGGTGCAGTGTGGACTCGTGCAATTTCCTCAGGAAAGACCATAAATATTCCTGTCTCTGCAGGCAGGGAGCGCTTGGAAGGAGATGGATGAATGAAAAGGGGGTTGGCAGAGCCTCAGTGCCTGGGGGAACTGCAGCTGTGATTGCCACGGCAGGAGCAGGCCGTGCTCTGCTCCACGCAGCCCCTTCAGCCCTGACTCCACAGCTCTTCTGGATATTTTTGTGCCAGCACCGAACACAGCACCAGCCTGGCATGGGCAGAGTAAAGCAGAGAGTTGCTTTATCCCTGTATAAATATTGTCACTGCAAAAGGGGATACATTTCCCAGGAGGCTGGTTTGGGCTGCACCCTCTCCCCACATGCTCTTTAGTGGGACAGAACCACGCTTTAGTGTCCCCTGTACTAAAAACTTTGTAATTTCGTTAAATATTGTTCCTTTCCTGGCTCCTGGTTCCACAGGAACATCTTCAATCCCATTCCAGAGCCGTAGAAAAATGTTTCAAGCGAACTAAGAGGGGTAAAGCACAAAAGGCTCAGGGACCAGATGATACCGAGATAGTTTGTGGTCAGGAGCACAACATGAGAAGGGAAGTGAATGTGCAATTTTGGCCTAAAGTGAATTTTAATGGCCAAAATCTTTCAAACCCATGATCTGCTAAGAAATGTTGATCTCTGTAAGGAGCCAGTGGCTTTAGGCAATGCTACCAAAGGACTTCTCCTGTGTATCCACAAAGGAGCCCGGGGGAGTTCTGGTGGCAGCTTCCAAAGTGGCCGTAATGAATCCGATGCCAGCGTGTCTGAAGGGCTGATTAGGAGAGAGAGATTCAAGCAAGATAAGAATAAAACTCTTTTCCAATGTTTTTCTAAGTCCTTCTGCTTATTTTCCTTGCGGTTGACTTCACAGAATCCCAGAATAGCTCAGCTGGAAGAGAGCTCGAGGGGTCTCTCCTGCAGCTCCAAGCAAGGTCACCCACAGGGTCAGACTGGGCTGCTCGTGGGTTTATCCACGTGGGACTTGAAAAATCTCCACAACATCTCTGGGCAAGCTGTGCCAGTGCTTGATATCCTCACGGTGGGAAAGCTTCCACTCACAGGGAACAATTCCTGTCCAATATCCCCTCTAAACCTCTCCCCTTTCAGTTTGAAAAGGTCATGAAATATCCAAAGGTCTTGAAATGCCTATTTTTTCTTAAATCATCTTAATATAGACACACTGACTCTAGTTTAACCCTGAGTAGTTCCTGTTGATGTGTCTTTCTACTTTCTATCTTGCTTTCTTTGCAGAACTACAACACATCCAGCTCTAAGTAGTTTGGGTACTGAATAAAAAGTTTAAAACCCTCCAAACTCTTCCAAGATGAACTTGAGACAGATAAAACCCAAAGCTTTAAATCTTGAATTTGATGAAACATAAAATCCTCCACAAGAATTCATGAATGATCTCAGTGATAATAAACCCCTATGAACTTGAAAGAATGGAATGTGTGGCAGATAAATGCAATTAACCTCGGGGAATATGGATTCGCTCTCTTCCATTAATCACCACATTGGGTTTTGCTGAAAACCTGGAAGGAACACATTGCTGGATGCCACTTTTTATGATTTTCCAGTGAGGATTAGAGCTGGGCTCCTTCATTTCTCTGGATAGCTGGCACTTCAGGAGGGGGATAAATGTATTCCCAAGTGAAGGTGGTGTTGGCTTTCCCAGGGAACTGCAGTTTTCCAGAGGAATTCCCAAACACTCTCAGTTCTTCCCCAATCCCAAATCCTTGCCCATGGCTCCTCTGCAGCCCCAGGGATCCCTGCCTGTCTTTGTGAGCTTCCAGAGGGGGGAAGGAGCTGGAATTCCCTCAATTCCCTCGTGGGCTCTCCGGTGGTTTTGCAGAATGTTTTGTGCAAGAGCTCGTGGAGCCAAACTCCCAGTCCAGGGGGTTGTGCTGGAATGAGGCTCCCAGCAGGCAGCTTGTCTCAACAGGAGGAATCCTGGTGCTTTCCAGCACTCCAGGTGCCTGTGCTGGAGTGGAGCACAGGACGGTGTGAGCTGCTGTTCCTCCCCTGAGCCCAGGGCAGAGCAGCAGGGTTTGTGGGAATGCTGCTCCTCAGGGGCAGGAAAAGCCAATCCAGGGTGATTGAACAGCACTTCTGGACAAGTGTGGCTGTACAAGACATGCTTTGGCACCAGAAGAATGCATGAGGAGGAGTCAAACTTTCTCCAGTTGTCACTGTGGGTGCATCAACCACTTTGCTTCAGCTTAACTGGTTCTTTCCACTCAGGATCAGCTTCCAGCCCCAAAATCCCTCCCAGCTACAGCCAAACAGGAATCACAGAAACATGGAATGGTTTGGGCTGAAAAGGATCTTAAAAATCATCTCACCCCACTCCTGCCATGGCAGGGACACCTTCCCCTGTCTCAGGTGCTCCAAACCCCAGTGTCCAGCCTGGCCTTGGGCACTGCCAGGGATCCAGGGGCAGCCCCAGCTGCTCTGGGAATCCCATCCCAAGGCAAGGCCAGGGCTTTAAGGCAGTGTTTGCCCAAGTCTGGAGGATAAATGGCATCTTGCACCACGGCATCCAAAAAATGCAACAAAACCCCACAAGAAGCAAACCCAGCAGACAATAATAGAAAACAATTTTGCCTCTGAATTCCTTCTTCAACAGGAATTCGGTTGCTAAACAGAATTGCTGAGAGGAAGAACTTGCTTTCTTGCCTCTCAACAAGTATTTCAGATTTCAAAGGGTCTTTCACACTCGGGAATGAAAATAAAAGATGTTTCACAGCCTTTAAATTCCTTACCAATCCAAGGAGACCTCCAAATCCTTCCTTGTGTCAGATCCTACAAACCCAGAGAGACCCTGCAGGGTCTCCCACTCTGCCACGAGCCTTCCCAGCTGCCACAGCTCTGCAGCACCAATACAAAGGTGGAGTTGTCACTCCCTGCAAATTTTTATTCCACTGACCTCCCTCTTCCATGCTGCCTTCCTCAGCTTTCTCATGACCCATTCAGGGAATTTATTTTCTTGATTTTCTAAAGGCCTTTGGAGCTCAGAAGCAAATCATGATACTCACAATGAGCCTTTCTTACAAAAATTCTTTTAAAGTGAGACAAAGAGAGCAACTGCTGATGCAAAGGACAGTTACAGCCAGGAGAGCAGGAGTGAGGCAAGGCTGGACTGCTTAAATGTCTTTGGAAATTCAGACCAAAGTTGCTTCATTAAGCTTTGACATTTTAAACAAGAGTCTCGTTTTCCTCATCACTCAACATCCCTGACGTGATGGGGAAACCACACTGAGAGCTCTGTGGAGATGAAGTTTTAACTGAGAGCAGGGTTTCTGGTCCTGGAGTCCCACGGGAGCTGGGGAAGGAGAAGATGCTCAAACAGCCATGGAATGAGCAGGGGCAGCCCGGCCTGTAGCAGCAGCTGGCCACTCCTGCAAGACTTCCTAAATTCGGAGTTGATGCAGTCTGAAGAGACAATAACTGTTAGAATAAATCTCTGAAACAGCGAATTATTCAAACACTTGGCCAGAACGGTCCAAATTCTTGGCCAGGACTGGTCAGACTTTTATGGAGTGGCAGAAAGCATCTGAGAACAAGACATTCCTCTGCCTGTCAGGGCACTGATCTGGCACTGCTGGCTGCCAGAGAGCTTCAAGAGCAGGGCTCCAGGAGCTTATACTGGGGAAAAAGGCTGGTTTTCCCCATTTCCCACCCACCCTCTTTTCCAATACAGCTGAAGTATTATGCCTTTAGAAGACTTAATCACCATGTCCCTAAGGAGGTGTGCACTGTGGAGTAAATTGTACTAAAGCAAATAATTCTGAGAGTGAAGGAAGCAGGAACCAGGTATTGTTTCTGTGCCAATGTGCCCTGACTTGTGGCACCTGGGTGGGCTGCAGAGGAGCTGGGATGTGGTCCAGGAGATGCAATCCTGTATCTGGACACTGGAGGATGGCTGCAGAGCCCTCCCACTCCCCAGGGCTCAGTGATGGTGCAGATTTGGGGTTGTGTCCCTCTAAGCACACACCAAATCAGGTTTGGTCCTGAATGCCTCACCAAAGATGAGTTTAAGAGAGAATTCCAACTAAAATAGCCACTGGAAAGTTTGGTTTCCCCTTTTCCCACCATAGCCAGACACCCAGCACGACCAGTGAGCTTCACTCCAGGCACTGCAGCCCCCAGGGACAGAGGCAGGACCCCTCTGTACCTGTTGCCTTCTCGGGGTTGTTGCACATGAAGCACTGCCAGGCTCCTGCCTCCTCGCTGTAGCCAAACAAATCAAAGAACCTCACTTCCTCCAGGTGCATCTGAACATTCTCCAGCTCCTGGGAGGGAAGGAGAGAAACCAAACTCATGAGGTGAAGAAGCACCAGTACCCCAAATCCAGAGGGACACAGGGGGTCCTTCCCATGTCTTCTGCAGAGGGACAAGGGGCCAGGGCACTGAGCTGGGCAGGGCAGGGCACTGAGCTGGGCACTAAGCTGGGCACTGAGCTGGGCTGGGCAGGGCACTGAGCTGGGCACTGAGCTGGGCAGGACAGGTCTCTCCCTCCACCAGCAGTAGCAGCTGATCATGAATTATGGATTGGGGCTGGTCTAGGTTTTGTTTTTCCTCTGCCATGCCACTGTCAGCAGCCTGGCCCGGCACTTTTCCCAACAGCTGAACCACCTTGGAACACAAGAGTGATGAGGACAGGCTGAGGGAGCTGGGAAGGGGCTCAGCCTGGAGAAAAGGGGGATCAGGGGAACCTTGTGGCTCTGCACAGCTCCTGACAGGAGGGGACAGCTGCGGGGGTTGGGCTCTTCTTCCAAGTAATAAATGACAGGACAAGGGGAAATGGCTTCCAGTTCTGCCAGGGTATGCTCAGATTGGATACTGGGAAAATTTCTTCATGGAAAGGCCTGCCCAGGGCAGTGGTGGAGTCACAGAAGGGAGTTAAAGCTGTGTGGATGTGGCACCTGGGGACATGGTCCATGCCCGATCCACTCTGCACTCCAGCCTGCCTGAAATAACCTGCAAGGAGCCACTTATTTCAGGAGAGAAGAACCTAATTGGAGAGAAGGGATTTATCTCATGCCCTTGCTCCATCAGCCTGAAAAGCTCAGAGAGCCCCTTGTGCCAGCGTGGCCCTTCCTTCTGCCACGTGAACAGGAAGGAGAGGGGAGAACAGAGCGACCCAAAAATGTTAATTTTGCTCTTAAAAGCTGAGTGACAAAGGGATCCCCGAGGGCATCACCTGGGGACAGGAAAGCAGTCACCACCTCAGGGCTGCCACGGGGGAGGTGGCACAGGAGAGCTCAGCCAGCTCCCTGGGCTGGGCACACACAGGGCTTTGACAAGGAGCTCTGGAGAGCCCAGGCAACCTGGGAGGATCCACATCTGGAAGTGCTTTGCTCCTGGCACATCTGGAGCCGTGCTGAATGAATAAATGAATGTTTTCTGTGGCATGGAGAGGCTGCCCAGTGGAACACAGCGAGCTCTGTGTGAGCCAGGCCCTGGCTGCAGCTCCAGGGATCACCACAGCTGAAGGCATTTCTCAGAATTCAGTCTGGAGTGAAGCATTGATGTCATATATTACTCTCCAGGTTTGAAAAAAATGCTTTAGAATACATACTAGAAAAAATGTATCACCTTCCACTGTCCCAGGCTGCTCCAGCCCCACTGTCCAGCCTGGCCTTGGGCACTGCCAGGGATCCAGGGGCAGCCACAGCTGCTCTGGGCACCCTGTGCCAGGGCCTGCCCACCCTCCCAGCCAGGAATTCCTTCCCAATATCCCATCCTACCCTGAAAAAGCATTTCAGACTCTATTAGAACACAATGCATAAACTTAGTCTTAAATATAGCAGACAATGTTGATGCTGCCTTTGCATCAACACACTTCAAGCCATTAAAATTAAAAGCACTGTATTTAATGAAGAAACCACACCCCCAGGATTTTGCTTCCTGGACTACTGGCAGAGGAATAACACCAACAAATACAATAATTTTGTCCAATAATTCACAATGTCTGAAGTCCTATTAGCAGTAAGAACTTTTGAGATGACAAATTGCAATTATGACAGAAGCTGAGGAAAATAAGGACTAGGTCATGCAGGGAATGTTCCAGGCAGATTTTTTTGGAATTGCAAAAGCTGAAGAAAACCTTCTCTATGGCAGTCCTAGTCCTCATTCCCAGAAAACCGAATGGAAATTGCACTAGAGACAAACTCGGGCTCTTAGTAGTAAACAAAACCAGAACAAACTCTGGTTCTGTGTTAATGAACAAAACCAAAGCAGAAAGTCAATCCAGCACCCTGGTCACTGGGAATTCCAGACTTTCTGTGCTGCCAGGCTCTGACCCCCAAGAGAACTCTGCATTGACCTGAGGCCATGGAGAAGCTTCCAAAATGGAATGATGGAACTGGGATTGTGGGGGTGGAGTTTGAATAGAAGTGTGTGATATTACAGGGTGGAAAACTCAGAGTTTAAGGGTTAGAATATAGTAATAGATATAAAGCAAGATGGAGGTTTTAGGGCAGAGGCTGCTCCTTCTTCACCTTCTTCTCCATGGGTTTGGGTGGTTTTTTGTAATTGGATAAAAAGTCCCCATTGCAGGCACGGGTGGTTGGCTATTGGGTTAAAAGTAGAAATAATTTAGGTGTCATTTCTTAATTGGACAGTTTATCCTTAAAAGCCTTGTAGAGAGATATACAGCTTCATTTTTAGTGTGTTAGAGTGAAGTGCTACAGAACCTAGGGTTTCTGAGACTGTGACATGGATAAGAACTAATAAACATCTGAGTCCCAACAAGAAATATCTCACACATTTAATCCCAACCCTGGCAAAAAAAATCCAAAAAACAAAAAACAAGACTCCAGCCTGAGACACTGCCATGGAGTGAGGAAAGCTCCCAGACAGGCTGGACTCCTGCACCTGAGCAGTGCCAGGGGTGCAGCCCTGCAGATCCCCTGAGCTGGGACTGGTGCCCACACCCAGCTCTGCCCTGAGCCCTGTGCTCCCCAAACCCTTCACTCTGCACCAGCTCTGCCTTTGGGTGAGTGGAGCTTGCCAGGGGCTCGAGTTAAGCCCCTGCTGAGCAGCAAAGCTGCTCTAAAGCCTCTGGATGAGCCAGGCCTGGATTCAACAGCAGCTCAAATCCTTAGCACAGCTCCTCTGGGTGTGAGTAAAACTGGCCCCAAAGCTGCTCTCAGATTTGGGGGACCCCACTCCTCTGACCCCCAGCAAGAGTCCCCACTTCTTCACCACATTATCCTGGCAGTGCAAAAGGTGCTCCTAACAAAACTCTGCTTTTAAACCAGCCATAATATTGGTAATTTAATCCTATTCCACCAGACATCTTCATGCCCACAATATTCTGAGAGAGAGTGTTGTAAAATCATGTTTGACAACTCATTTCATCCAACTGAGCTGGATGGAGATGCCCAGGAATAAATAGATATTTGTTTTCCAATCCTTCAGTGGCCTTTTCCAAGCAGCTGATTAATAGCTTGGAAAGAGCACTCACTGAAATCCTGGAGGCAGAAAAGAGCTTTGGGCTGCAATCCCTTCAGCTCATGGGGGTAACTAATGGCACATGTGCAGACAAATAACTCCATAAAATCCAGGGCTGTGTTTAGCTGGGTGAACTTCCAAGGGCTGCAGCTGAGCTGAGTCTAGAGCTCCAGACTGAGCAGGAACAAACCCACGTGCAGCATCCCTGCTCTTCATGCCATGGGTCAGCTCAGTGGAGGGGTGCAGAACCAGCCTGGGCACCTTTCAAAGCACAGCACAAAACACCCCTGAACAGAGCCAAGGTTCCTAAGTGCAGGACCAAGTCCTCCTGCTCTTTTAATCAGTGAGGAAAGTAACCCCTTACCTTCTGGTGTGGGAAGGTGGACTGGATCATGGCAGTCTCAAAGCTGTGCGTGCCCTCGAGCTGAGTCTTCTCCCACAGGGCCTTCAGGACTTGCACAGAGCTGCTTTGTATGGACAAAGGTTCTGCCAACAGGCTCTGAAGAAAACGTTGAGAATGATTTCAGGTGTTTTTTCACTCAGCTGTTACTAAAAAGCATCTTGTGCTCACAGTGGGACAGACAGGAGAACAGCCAGGGGTGAGCCCAGCTCTGCCCAGGGAGTTCTGATGGATCAGTGGGCTCACAGCTGGATACAACATCAAACATCTCATTTCCTCTGGGTTTCTGAAGTTTATTGCACATCTCTGAGATCTGAGGATTGCCCTTCAAGGGCCACTACACGACCTGGTTCTGTATTGAAATGTGAATTTCTCACCAGTCAGCAGCACTGGCCTCTGTGAACCACACACAGACCTGGGGGAGCTGCATCCCCCTGGGAAAACCTGGCATTTCCAGCCAGAGGGAGAGGTGCCTCATGCCCCTGCAGGGCTGTGTGAGCTTGTTTGGAGCTCCTCCAGGTCTCAGTCCTCGAGCAGCACTGGGCAGAGGGCAGGATGAAGCTCAGGAGGGAGAACTGCACAGGACATTCTCAGCACGGAGTGCAGGAGCTTTCAGCTCCTGAACAGGACAGGATGTCACCTTGCTGGGTGGGTGCTGTCCCCTCCAGAGCTCCCTGAGCCAAAGGCTCCACGCTCCCAGCACTGTGGGTGACCCTGGCATTCCAACAGCCCGAGCTCTTTGTGGCACCACTGCTCACACAGCAGCACTGTGGCTGAGAACATTTGTGCCTCTCCTCCATCTCCTCCGTGATCTTTTAATTAAAGAATGCATTTACACACCAGAGCCAAGATAAGAGTGCACAACAAATCTGATTTTCCATACTGCAAATATTTGATTTCACAATATGGGCAATGTCCTTCAAATGTGGGATTCCTGGATGGACTTTCTGTCTCCTCTGTCTGAGCAAACCCATCCAGCCTAATCCTGCTGTCCTGCACTAATAATTTCCCAATTTCTATCCAAGAGTTTGGAAACACAGTAGAACTCTCCATTATTATTTTTTAAATTAACTGACCAATGTTCTTGAAAAGTATTTATTTCTAGGAAAACACACAGGGCAGAGCAATTCAGGCTGTTCCATCCACAGCATCCCTCACTGTGTGAATTTTGGATAATCCTGGCTGTTCCCAAGGCTGCCTTAGGATGGGATGAACTGCAGTGAAAGGCTCTGTGTGTGATAAGAAACTGAACATTGTATTTCAGCTCAAACCCCACTGTTGCATCTTGAAGTGTGAATGGAGGCTTCTCTCTTAGTTTCACACTATTTGTAACCTGTTAGGAAATTCCACACATGTGCAAGTGCTGGACTGTTCTTGGAAGCAATATTAAACACAGGAAAATCATTTGAGGGGTGGTAGAACAGCACTGGGCTGATTTACAAATTCTGCTCAGTCCAAACTTCTGCAGTGAAACCCCAGTGGGTTCTGCCCCTCCAACCTCCTCCTGCAGCCTTGGGGTTGGTGCTGCTCCCCTAAAACCCACTGCCAGCTCCTGGCTGCTTCCAGGCACCTGGAAGTTTTGCCTGAATAAGAACAATATGCTTTAGTCCCACTTTTTTATCCCCAGACTTTGTAATCTCCCCAGCCAGTTTGAATCTGGGCTATTTAACAGAAATATAAAAACTTATAAAACACAAAATAACTTCAGCCCAGTGGAACAAGTTCCTGAGGGACCACAAGGGTCACAAATGGCTGTGAGCTAGAGGTGCATTTAATGAGTTTAACCACGAAACATTCCTGTCCAAGTGGCCCAGGAGAGCCCAGAGGGGCCCTGGTTGGTGTGGTCCTCACCTGCTGGAACAGGAACATGATGTGGATCCAGAGGGGAGGCTGCTGGCTCACCAGGGTGAAGCTGGATTTGCTGTACAGGCAGTAGTGGCCCTTCAGGGGACAGCTGAAGAACAGCTTTGCCACACAGCTTTGGACAGTATCTGCAAAGGCAAACGTGGGATGTAAAGATCAGCTACAAAGCAGAGAGGAAACAGTGCCCGTGCTGGGGTGCCAGAGCCACGTGGGAAAACATTCCCCTCAGGATTTGGGGCACTCCTGCAGCCAGCAGGGCACTGATGTGTCTGCACCCTTAAGGAAGGAGAGAAATTCAGTGTTCAGTGCTTCAGATCTTACCCAGTAACCCTTTACTGCCAAATGCAGGAGGGGCAGCAGAGCCCAGCCAGGCTGTTCACAGTCCTTGTGCTTTCTGGTGTGTTTGGGATACCAAACCAGCAGGCCCATCCAAACTGTGTGTCCCTTATCCTATGTAAAAAGTTTGTTGGAAAACCCCTGCCCTAGCAGACCCCAGCCAGGTGGGGCTGACACTTTTGGATCCCTGTTGAGGTGATGGCTTGAACTGGAAATGGAGCCCTTGAGATGCACAATTCTGCTTTTGCTAAATACTATAGATCATGGAATGGTTTGGGTTGAAGGGACCTTAAATCCCACCCAGTGCCACCCCTGCCATGGAGGGACACCTCCCACTGTCCCAGGTGCTCCCAGCCCCAGTGTCCAACCTGCCAGGGATGCAGGGGCAGCCCCAGCTGCTCTGGCAATTCCAGCCCAGCCAGGAATTCCCAATATCCCATCCATCCCTGCCCTCTGTCCATGTGAAGCCATTTCCTCAGCAAACCCAAACAGCTTTGTCAGAGGATGATAAAATGGTTTCCCCTTGCCAGCTTCTGGAGGTTTGCTCCCAGCCTCACAGCCACCTGGCCTCTCTGCAGCATTTCTGGCAGGTTCCAACATCCCACTTTTAGATTTTCTGCATTTTCAGTGACAACCTGGCCACTGACACTTTGTTCTAGCAAAGCATCCTTTTGTACCTCTGGTAAACTCATTCCTCACATATCACACCTTCACACAAAATACTGAAATTATTACATTTTCCTCCTGTGCATTCACATCTTGATTACATGGAAAGTGTCAAACCAAGCATTTCGAGCCTGTCTGTTGTGGACACACAGGCTGCCTCTGCTCTCAGCCTCTCCTTGTCAGGAGATCCAGAAACCATCTCTGCTTACTCACGTTTTCTCCAAAGTCACAACTCACTTTTCCAGTCAGGAGATTTTCTTTGAGCCTTTTCTTCCTTCCCCCTTCTCCCCACGGTGACTCACCAGGACAGCAAGAGACTGAGTCACATCCCTGCATGGCTGGGCCATGAGCAACACACCCCAGCAGGGAAAAACGGGGCATAAATCCACTTCTCTTGGATTATGGCATAAAATGCACACACTTGGATTTCTGGCTATGGAGAAAACTTGAGTTTCACTACCCAAACCTGCCAGTTCTCATCCAAACCTGCCAGTGCTCGTGTTCACTGTAACAGAGGAGTTTGGGAAGCCAAAGGGGTTAATTAGAGCCATCCTGGATCCTGGGGCACATGAAAGCACACAATGACATTTCCAAGGAGGCTGCTGACAGATGCTCCTCCAAACTGCAGACCCCTCACAGATGCTGAAATAACCTTCACTCATGCACTCAAGCAGAAATCAGGCTTGGCCTGGGGCCATGTGTGTGAAAAGTTGATGTTTCAAGATGGGAAATGAGTCTTAGCTAAAAATGACCCCAAAGCACGGTGAAGAGGAGCAGGCAGCTTGTCCTTCCTCTTCCCTGGAGCACAGCCATGACTCTCCCAGTTACAAACACACGGACTGGCAAAAAACCTGGGAGCAGAAGGGGCAGGGCTGCAGCCCCTGGGGAGAAAAGGCACCCAGGTGGGATCTGTTTGGTGGGCTGGGAAGGACATTCCCGAATGCTGCAGGTAAAAATGGCAAAGGATCTGTGGAGAAGCTCCTGAGAAAGTGCTTAGCAAGGCTTTGTGGTGACACTGAGGAGCACACGGAGGCTGAGGACACGTGCCAAAATCAACGGCAGCTCCAGAGCAGGGCCCTGGCTGGCTGAGCACGAAGTTCCTGGAAAACTGCAGCACTCATTTGTCACTACCACTGCAGAAAGCTCCTTCCCAGACGATCTGCCAGGCTCTGGAATGAGCTGAGCAGCTCCTCAGGGCTGCTCTGCTCTGTTTGATGTGCTGGGTTTGGCACTGGCTGAGCAGCAGCCCACGTTTGCTACGTGCAGCTTTCAGCAGCTCCTGATGAACCACCAGGATCCACCTCTGACAGGGAATATCAGTTATTCCAATTCAGCAGAACCATGGAATCATGGAGTGCCTTGGGTTGGAAGGGACTTTAAATATCATCTCATTTCAGCCCCTGCCATGGCAGGGACACCTCCCACTGTCCCAGGTACTCCAAGCCCTGTCCAGCCTGGCCTTGGGCACTGCCAGGGATCCAGGGGCAGCCACAGCTGCTCTGGGAATTGCATCCCAGCCACTTCCAGCCAGGAATTCCTTCCCAACATCCCATCCACCCTGCCCTCTGGCAGTTTAAGACCATTTTCTCCTATCCTTTCATTACCTGCCAGGTTCTCCTCCTTCCTCAGCCTTGGCAGGAGAGTCCAAGTACCACAAGAAAAGGATTTTGAAACACGAGAACATGTGAAGAGCACCACAAGACACAAACCCACCCACAGAGTCACCAAATGCCCCAGAAGGCTGATCAAGACCCCAAGGAACCATTCCTGAGCCAAGGAACATTTCTCAGCCCAGCTCTTGGCGTGGCTCTGCCTTCCAGCCAGGGAATAAGCAACAACTCCTTTCTCCTACAGGAAACAAGGGAATATATGTTGCAATTTTAAAGTTCACAACTGAGTGGTTGTGCCTGGGGAAAAGGAACAAAATACAACCAGAAGAATGTCAGCAGAACTGTTAATTGTTACCTATTGCAGCTTCACATGCTGGGCTGAACCAGGAGGGTACAGAGTCACTGGCTCTGGGAACAATTAATGTGTTATTTGATTTACATTGGTGATCCTTTACTATTAAATGAAATCTGTTAATAGGAGCAAAAGTATGCTCATAAATTTCCTGAATAGAATCAAACCCATGCATAAACATGGAACCAATAAGAAAGGGATGCAACTTTTTAAATTTTGGGTTTAAGCTTTTTCAGCTTCCTCAGTTTCCTTTGCCTGACCTCTTCAGTTTGGGTTACAAAAAGTATGCAAACAATAAATACATTTATAGGAGGAGAGGGCAATTTTTAAAGCAAGCAGCTTCAATAAATGCTGCTTTATATTGTTCTTAACACCACTAACTTTGTGTGCAGGGCATAATTCAGTGCAAGGTGTGAGTTACACCAACACCAGCAGAGAAGGCAGGGCTGTAACAGGGGTGGACACCAACAACGAGGCACTCAGCACAGACTCCACATCCAAGGGGCAAATCCAGGAGCTCAGAAGCCATAAAATCATCCCAGAATCACAGACTGGGTTGGAAGGGCCTTAAAGCTCATGCTGTTCTACTCCCCCTTCCTTCCCCTACTCCTAGAGGTTGCTCCAAGTAAGTCCTCTGGTTGATGCCACCACCCCCAGGAGTGTCCCAGCTGCCAGGTGAAGCTCACCTGGAGAGCAGCCTGCTCCCAGGGCAGGTGTGAGGCCCCCAGGATGTGCCACACGTGTGTGAGGGCAGCCAGGGGACAGCTGGGCACATTCCCAACACTGCCTGTGGCACTGGGAATTTCTCCTTGATCTGACAACGTGGATCACCAGGAGCACGACGGCCATCCTGAGCAGTGGAACTGCCCTCCTGAGTGCTGGCACTGCCCTCCTGAGCATGACACTGATCCTGAGCGGTGGCACTGCCCTCCTGAGTGCTGGCACTGTCATCCTGCATGCTGGCACTGCCCTCCTGAGTGCTGGCACTGCCATCCTGAGCAGTGGCACTGTCATCCTGAGTGCTGGCACTGCCCTCCTGAGTGCTGGCACTGCCCTCCTGAGTGCTGGCACTGCCCTTCTGAGCAGTGGCACTGCCCTCTTGAGTGCTGGCACTGCCCTTCTGAGCGGTGGCACTGCCCTCCTGAGCAGTGGCACTGTCATCCTGCGTGCTGGCACTGCCATCCCCAGCGGTGGCACCACCATCCCCAGCAGTGGCACTGCCATCCCCAGCGGTGGCACCGCCATCCCCAGCAGTGGCACTGCCATGGCCCTGCCTCCCTGAGCCCTGGGGTGTCTGGAATGCCAGCCCTGGCGGATGGAATGCCAGCTCATGTTTGCAGAGCATTGCTGCTCCCTGGGAACGCTCTGCCGAGCCTGCCCAGCTCTGCGATCCCCCTGCAGGACCCGAGGCCCATCTGTTCCCAATCAGGGGCTGGCTGATGGAATGCTGGAATCCGTCAGGCCGGAGCAGGGGTGAGCACTGCAGGGGAGCAATGAGCTGTTCCATCCACGCCGTCATCTGGTCCCCATTACCCCTCAGTACCACATAAAACATAATAACAACCACATTGGGGGCCAGCACGCTGCAACCTGCTCCCCCTGCCGCCTCCTCCTCTGCCAGGAGTCCCAGGGAATGCTCCCTGGATGGATTTCCTCCTGCATGGCACCAGCAGCCAGGAGGGACTGCTGGAAAATGGTTCCAATGTTTTTCCTTGGGTGTCGCTGGACTGGCCTCAGTGAGCGAGGGGGAAATGATTCCGTGGTCTCCCAGGGCTCTGTCCTTTCAAAAGGAGGCTGGAGATGGCAAATCCTCCAGCATCCTTGACACACAGATATCATCAGATGCTTTTCTTCCAGCAGCTCACTCCACGTTCAAAGCTCTGGGCATTAATAGTAGCTTTTTTACCCAAATTACCTAAAAATCGAGCAGAACCAGAGCAGAGCACAAGGGCCTGTCCTTGTTATAACCAAATCCAGCAGCTGTGCAGGCTCCTGTCTGGGAATGGCTGCACCCAGCCCCTCCCAAGGGCAGGATACACAGGGCCATGCTCTGAGGCACCGTCCTGGCAGTGGGGGGAAACAAGGAGAGCAGGTCAGAAATCCTGATCAGAAATCACCACCAGAGAATACAGCATCCCAACCCATCCCCAAAAAAATATGGGCTGAGGAAAATGCTGCTGAGCTCTGTGAAAACTGAAGAGCCTGACAAATATGGTGGCTTGTTGTTTTTCTCTTCTTTCAAGGAAAAGATCTCCAGGATTAAGAGGCTTTATGTGATGAACATGACATAAAAAAATGCCTCAAATTGCATCAGGTATGTCAGAGATGTGGGTCAGGGCACAAGGCTTCAAGCTAAGCAGGAACTGAACCAATAAATGGATTTTTATAGGTTTGGGCTCCTTCTTTCTTCCCCAGCTCAAATCCCCTCCCTGACTGCAGTGGTATTCCAAAAAAAATCCCCTTATGCATGTGAGTCTGGTGTTGCAGCTTGTCTGGGTGAAACACCCCCAGCTTAGCCCTTTTCTTTAGGATAAAACCTTCTGGCCAACAGCCCAGTGCTAGCACTGCTCCTGCTGTAGGATCATCACCCAATTCACAGCTCTCCCCTGCCCAAGGCACAGCCAGCCAAAAATAGTAAATATTAAACAACAGGGCTGACATGGCAATTTTTCAAGGTCTGTATGAGGCATCCTCAAACTGTCACAGACAGTTCATGGATCCACCCTGACACTTCTTAACCTGCAGCCCTTCCCAGCTGTAAAATCTGACACTCCAGTTAATATTGCATCCATTTGGACATGGAATATAAATTGAATGAGCTTAGAAGTCAACAAGGAGCCTGCAAATCACACCCTGTAAAGCAAAAATACTCCGTGAGGGGTAAGACCTACACAGCAAACATCTGACTCAAGAGCAAAAAAGCCAATTTGCAAATCACAGACAATTTAGCAGAGCAGAAGTGCCTATTTTGTGTGTTTTAAACTTGCCTCTGACAACTTCATGGCATGTTCTCCAGCACCTGGATCGGGGCAGACACTCAGTTAATCCTCCCAGTCACTGGTGATATTGCAAATCTCTTTTCCAGGCTGCAGAGGCCATTTATCTCCACATGGAGCTCTCTGATTTTCCTCACACTCTTGCAGCCATTCTCATCCTTTATCCTCCAAATTGAGGCTCTAATTAATGCAGGCAGTCCCAGAATGGTTTGGGTTGGAAGGGACCTTAGAGCCCCTCCAGCTCCTGGGCAGGGACACCTTCCCCTGTGTCGTCAGTGCCCAGATCCAAGGGGTCCTGCAGGAAAACTGGGATATTCCCAAGGTTCTGCCCTCAGCAGCACACCCCCTTCTGGAGGAGCCCCCAGTCTGGGGTTAAGAATGAGGAATTCCCCCCAGTTCCAGACAGGCTGCCCCAGGTCAGACACCAGCAGCAGCAGAAATGCCAGCAGGGGTGGAACTCTGGTCAAGAGAGCAGAATTTGGCCATCACCCCTTGGAAATTCTTCTAAATTCTTCTTTATTAACACCCTGCTGACCCCCCAGAGCTGCCACTTGAAATCCCAGGAAAGACCTGAGCAGGGAAAGGAAAGCTTGGGGAATGTGCACTCTTGCAACACATTTTTTTCCTTCAAATACTCTGTCTCATGAGGGGCTGCTCTGGGGTTCTTATCTTTTCATATCTTCCATGTCTTACACATTAAATTTCCAGTTCAGACTCCCACACAGCCAACATAAAATCAGCCCACTATATTTATTAATGTTTTCTAATCTTGTTTTTTTTTCTGCTAAACACGTTGGTGAAATGTAAAACACGCCTTTGAGTGGGCCCTGTTAGAGTTTGGGGATCTCTGAAGTGCAATAACTGCAGGGTTTTGGAGAGCTTTGTGCAATATCTGGAATATTAACAGAGCTGTCCCTTGTGGAATGAGCAGGGCTGCATTTCTTCAACAGATTCAGAACGAGTCCCATAAATCTCTGCTCTGCACATGTGTCCCTGCCCAAGGAACTTCCCTAGGAATGCTAGTTGAGGATTTTCAGGAAATTACAATAGTTTGAGTGAATTTAGAAATAGTCAGATGCCTAGGATGTATCATAAGAGGTATTGCAGAAAGGAAACTGAGCAATACATTAAAAAATATTCAATATATGGGATTTCATTAATGTGGGGTCAGAGCACTCAGCACTTCAAAAACCACATTGTTCACTCTCATGTTTTCACTGGAATTTTGTGCAACACAAGTTTTATCCTTAATTCTACCAAATAACTATTTCAACTACTAAACCTGGAATTTAAGGTATTTAGGAAATTCTTCAGAAGCATAAGCTTATAAAATACATATAGAGAAAGAATTATATCCCTTTTATGAGTGGAAACTGCTTTTCCACTTCTTGACCACTGAGAAAGGAAAGAAATAAATCTTTTATCAACTTCAGTTGATGCTTGTTGGAGCTGAAGTGATGCTGTATTAGAAGGTGATGTCTGAAGTGACTGGAAATTTAATTTATTAAAGAAAATTAAATTGATTGAGGTAGCTGCTCTTTGGGATCAACCTGGCCCATGGAAGGGTTGGGCTGTGAACAGCTCATGGCCACCAGTGAGGAGCTGGATGCACCCAAATTCACCTCAAAGGGAATAAAGCAGGACCAACCCAACCCAACCCAACCCAGCCCAACCCAGCCCAAAGCATTCACTTCAAAGAGGAGCAGATCACAGACCCACCAGGGATGAAAGCAGCAAACATCAGAGCACCCCAGGGATTGGTGAGATGGAATCCAACCCAAGCCAGCCCATGGGGATCTCACCCCGCTGTGCCCTCAGGGAGTTTTGTGGTTGGAGGGTCCTGCCTTGAGGGTCCTGACCTTTGTTGTCCCAATCCAGCTGATTTAATAACTTGGCAATGAGGAAGGAGCCCCAGACCTGCCCCAAGCCAGCCCAGCAGGAGCCCCACGGACCAGCACGGGGCCCATGGCATGTGGAATCTCCAGCACACATCCATCCCTGGTGTCCTAGGATGTCCCTGATGTCCACAGCTCCAGCCTGGAGCTGGGAATGTCCCTTCCTGCCCTGCCTTGTGCCCAGAGGCTCTGCCACCCTCAGGGTTCACTCCCCATGACATCCAGAAGGAAATGTTCATCTGAGCCCATGTGGGAGTGTGGGAGAGGCATGGGATGGGATGTGTCCCTGAAGGAAATGAATCCTGGAAGGTTTCCAAAGATTCCATTTGGGAAATGTTGTTTCCTACAGCTGATGATCCTCCCTGCCTGTGCTGGGGGTCTTTGCTCCCCTTTGGGCCCTCAGGGGGGTCTGGGTGGGTGTAGAAGTCCTTGGGAGGTTCATCCCTTACCTTCAATCACACACTGCTCAGGGATGGGAATCCTCCTCCCCATCTCCATCACATATTCCTTGACTTTGCCCAGGTTCTCCTTCAGGTGCAGGTATAGCTTGTCCTGGTGCTCCACAGGGCCCGTGGCTGCCTCTGCCCTTCCCTCCACAGCCTTCTCCGGGCTCACCTCTGGCAGACTGCCTGCCTGGGGGGGATCAGCACTCTGGTGTGAAACCAGGCAGGTCCCCACGAGCCCTGCTTCGGGCTGCACCCCAAAAGGCACCTGCTGCTGCTCCTGGCTGAGGCAGAGCTCGGAGAAGGAGATGCCAGCAGGGATGTCCCCACTGTCCTCGTCCGGCCCTCCCTCCGAGCTCAGCCCCCTCACCCGGAGCGTGTGCAGGGCCAGGCTCTTGGATCTGCAGGGAGGAAAGGAAAAAGGGTTTGGAACAGAGCAGAGCACAAAAATCCCCCCAGAATGTGCCCTGTGCAGCTCCCTCAGAGAGCCCAGTGTGGTCCCTTCCAACCCAAACCATTCTGGGGTTCTGGGATTTAGAAAGATTTCATCCAGCCCTTAAGTCCATGGATGCAAAAATGGGTTAAATTTAGGTTTATGCTGCCTGTGGGTATTCCACGAGCAGCTCAAACCCTCCATGTTTGGATAAAGTTTTATGACAAAACTGATCTCCCTGAACCCCTCACACATTTTCCAGAGCCATACCTGTTAAACCTCATATCCTTCCTTTCTTCTTTAGAAACCTGGCCCAGGCTGTATCTCCTCACTGAGCCGGGGGTGCTGTTGTCCACATTTATTTTCTCTTCAAAAGCCTGGATTTTAACTTGCAGCTTTTCATCTTCTTCACTGCCGTTCATGACAGATTTTAAATCATCCAGTGGTGCAGGACATTCTGCCTCAGGGTCCTTTTCCATCCTGAGGAAGCAGAAAGCAGAGGTTTAACTCTGGCACACTCTGTTCGTTGTGCTGATGCTGTGTCTGTGCCTGGGACTTGTGGTTTGGATCTGGTAAAACAATTATGTTTAAACAGAGATTCCCTGAGGTTATTTTCAGCAACATATTCTAGATCAACATCTCTGATGGATCAGAAGCATTGAACATCTCTGACAACCCTGGGATGGAAACTGCCAAGCACCAGCAAATCACAACTCTGTCCCTGATAGTCAAAAGTTTTTCATCTGAACTCAAACCATTCTCTCAAAATTGCTAAACACTGACTTATTGCATTATTTTAACAAGGCAAAAGTCAAGCTATTTGCAGACTTTATAGAAATCTGTGGTTTTAAAGCTTTGACCAAAGTACATGCAGTTCTTACTGAATTACTGCCCTCTGAGAAAGAAAAATACCTTTTAAAACTTGGAAAAAGTTATGAGCAATGTGACTCCAGCTCAGCAAAGAGAAAATGAAGAGTTAAAATGAACTTGTAGTACTGCAGGGCAAGTAGCTCTGTTTTGGATTATTATTGTCGTAAAATCACAGAATCAGAGAATCATGGAATGGTTTGGGTTGGAGGGACCTTAAAGCCCGTCCAGTGCCACCTTCCACTGTACCAGGCTGCTCCAGCCCCATCCAGCCTGGCCTTGGGCACTGCCAGGGATGGGCAGCCACAATATGGAACATTTTAAAGCAAAAATTCAAAGGTAACTTTCCAATAAATTGAAGGGAAGCTGTTGATCTTACAGGACAAAAAGAAATCTGCTGGGAAAGACACTGTTGGTAAAAATGTGCTGGGTTCCCTCAAACAGCTTTGAAAATGGCTTTTTCTGGGTTCCTTCATCGCTCAGAGCCTGCACAGAGACTCAGCTCCTCTGAATATTTTGCCATGTGCTGGAAATCTGAATTTTGAGTATCCTTACTCTGCCTTGGAGATGCTGCAGCAGCAGCAGGACTGGACTTCTCAGGGACAGCAGCAAGAGCATCACTGCTCCTTCCCCTCTCCCTGCCCTGCTGGGATGGTGTGCACGTTCCCATCTCACTCCTGCAAGCAGGCAGGAACTGGCACCAAAAATCATGGAGCAGCACAGAGCAAACAGGAATCTCTTGGAGAATCAAGGGGGATTGGACAGTATTTACTTTTTAAACTCCACTCACAGCTCTAAAACAAGTTTGTTATGCTTCTGACTATTTCTTTGTTTGATTTTCTTTTTTCCCTCCTGATGAACAAACATCTGAATAGTTAAATCTGTAAAACATGGATATATAAAACCACAAACCAGGGGTTTAACACAGCCCTTCCAAAGCAGCAGAGTCTCACAAGTCACACTCACAGTGGGGGAGCCCATTAAAAACTCCCCAAACTGCAAATTACCAATTGTAAAAAGCCAGGTTTTTAAAAAACAACCAGAAATGTGGCATCACAAAATGCACTTTTTCACTTGTTTTGATAAAGGCAGCTCAGGATATTTCTCAGGGGAGCTGGCAAGTTTTGTCTTGCTTTGTTTTTAATTCAAGCAAGATCTCATAATATATTAACACTGAGGAGCACTTGAAAAATATTCTTCTGTAATAAAGACCCTTGATGTGACCTTTCCTAACAAATCTTTCTGGGGATGTAGGACAAGATTTAATTTATTGGAAAGCAGTCATTCCACCACAGCTCCCAACACTGCTCCCATTGTGGGAGGTGAGCTCTAAGGAAAACTCCTGTTCCCTGTGTAAATATGGGCAAAGCCTGGGGGCACAGAGAGGGGATTGATGGACTGATGGGCCTTGGGAGTGACAGACCCCAACCAGGGAGCCTTGGTGATGTTTGGGATTAAAAATGGTGTTTCAAACAGCACCTCTTTGTCCAGCCTTCTCCTGCTGAGCTCCCGTGGCTTTGTGAAGGGAATGCAAGAAGTACTTCTCCTAAAGAACCACAAAACTGTTATGGCTGGAAAAGAACCGTGGATGAACCCTATTTTCTGTATGTAGAGCAGAAAAAAAACCACTCCTGGGGTGTGGAGGGTGGGCTCCTCAAGCCACCATCCCATTTTTGCCCCTGCTGGTGCCAGGATTCCCAAGCAGGAAGCAGAGGGTCTCAGAGTGCCCAGGAGCTCTCCTGTGCACCAGCCCTGTGCCCACATCAGTTCCTTGGGAAGCCAAAAGCACAAAACCCCACAAAACCCTCGCTGAGGGCTCCATCCCAGCCCACTGGGACCTCTGGCAGCCCTTCCTGCTGGGCTCCCCTTCCAGCTCCTCTCACACCAACCATTGTCTGCAGTCTTGGCAAGAGGCACTGCTGAGGCTGCTGGAGCAGGATCAGCTTACACCAAAGCTGTTTGCAGGAGGAGGAGGAGGGTGCACGAGCTCACGGGGAAACCATCGTGCCAAAAACAGTGCCAGGCTGCTGATGGCTTCATGCTTCAAATCCTCTGGGCAAATGCACCTCAATGCCCAGGTGATGCATTAGCACAAAGGGCATTTCTCCAGACCAGCAGCACCATTACCACACCAGCAGTGGGGAGCTCACAGTGGGGAAAAGACCATCCCAAAGGGAGATTTATGAAAATACACCTGGGGTTGTGGCCAAGGCTTCACCTCTGTGAGCATGAAGGCTACAAGGATGGCTCAGGGTGTTTGTGGTTTGTCAGGGGAGAAAAATCACCTCCTCAAATAGGATGGACAAGAAAGTTTGAAGGCAAGTGATGGAGGAAAGATCATGGAACTGTCAGCAGAATCCCAGACTGGTTTGTCTTGGAGGGACCTTAAAGATAATCTCATTCCATCTCCTTCCACTGGGACCTTTCCACTGTCCCAGGCTGCTCCAAGCCCTGCCCAGCCTGGCCTTGGGCACTGCCAGGGATCGGGGCAGTCCCAGGTGCTCTGGGCACCCTGTGCCAGGGCCTGCCCACCCTATGAGTGAAGAGCTTCCTCATATTTAACCTAAATCTCTCCTGTCCCAGTGCCAAACAATTCCAAGCAGCCACAGCACTGGGAGGAGCAGCACTGGTGCAGCACCTTAAGCTCAGTTCTTATACAGAACCAGGACTTTGAAGCTTTCTTCCCCTTGAATTGACTACACTGCCCCTCTAGGTTGGCTAAGTCCATTAAAACCCTGCATATGTTCTTTAAAAGCCCCTCTGGGACTGAATAACTTGCAATTTTGGGACAGTAAGGAGCAGCAGGGCATGGCCTGGTTTTAATTATGCTCCCCAGTCCCTGCATGTAAAATTCCCTGGTCAAACTACGCTGGGCCAGCCATGGCTCTGAAGAAATCAGCTTCTCCTTATGTAAACACAGGAGTTTTGGAAGGAATGGTTACAATCCAGGCCCACAGTTTAAAATCCTGCTTTCCCTTCACAGCACAAACACTCTGGATTGCTGCTCTTCAGCTCAGTGACTGCAGCAGCTCCAGAGCTGGGAGGGCACTTCCACCTTCACATCTGGACTGGTCCCACTTCCCAAGCACGAGTCAAAACCAGTTCTGCTTAAATCAGCAGAGAGCTCTCATTCAGCCTTGTCTGATTTAGCTGATACTCTGCTTGATACAGGCCTGAAATGTAAAACCAAATAGCTAAAAACTGAAAAAACAGCATTTTGCTGTGATCTCTCACAGCCATGTTGAGATAATGAAGGCACAGAGGAGTGGGGGAGGGAATTAAATTTAAAATAAATAAATAAATAAATAAATAAAATCAAGGAGCAGAGAGAGAAAATCATCTGTAACCACACTCACACAGACAATAAAGCTTCTACTCTCCAGCCAGTCCTTAACAGAGAGAATTTTAGCTAGAAACAGCCAGATTTTGATGAAAACCTTGTTTTTAACTGGGCTTTCTTAGCAGCTCTAGAGATAAATGTTCAGCCCAGAATATAATAAGGAATATGAATATCACAGTATTTTAACAAACAAAGTAATTTTTCAACCATAAATGGAGGGACTATGATGGCTTGGGAATGCTGAGGGCTGCTTTCTGCTGAGGTTCTCCCACCAGGTGAGGCTTGGACATTTCTCACAGCCCTGTAGTCAGATCAGGGGCTCTATCTGGATTCCTCTCCTTTCTCATTTTTACCTCTCTCCAGGACACCAATTATTTGTTTCTCCACTGAGCTCAGTGTTTTGGCTCCACTGCTCCCAGTCTGGCTCCAGGGCTGGCCTTCACTCTCAGGAGTTTTCTGACACCTGTGTTCCATTTTTCCAAAGAATCGCTGCTCCTGTGTGCCCCCTTGACCTACTGCAGGATACACAAATCTAATTCTAAGACTCTTACTAATTAGAAGTGACTGCCATCCTCTATTTAAATAACATTCCCATCCTCACTGTGACAAACCCCACAACACTTCAACCTTAGGATGCACAGCCAGAAGCAGCTGAGGCAGCAGAACATCTCGCTGTGGATGCTTCAGAAATTCTTTTCAGACTTTTGTTTGGGCAAATCTTCATCAGGGAGCTACGCCAGCCATTGTTCTCATCACCCTCAGTGGGCATTTTCTAGAATAAACTCACTGATAATTGTGAGGCCTGACTTCACTGATTTATTTTTAACCAAGGCTTTTTTGGCTTGCTTAAATCTACTTATCTGGGGCATGGCTTTCTTCATGGCAATGGGATTATATTTAATGGGAATTTTGGTGCCTCACAGTGATGCCTAAAGAGGCTACCTAGAACAGAGGCTAGACAGAGTTAAAGGAATAAAGCAGGGATTTATTAAAAGGCCTTCAAAGGAACTTGGGCAGCACAAGAGCCTGGCCGTGGCTCTGCCCAGGATGGACCCAGCATGGACTCCAAGTCAGGAGTTCTCACCCTTTTATAAGTTTTGGTCCATTTCCACGTTGGGTTCCCTGTCCAATTCCAGCCCCAGGCTCTGCAGTCCCACCCTCCCAGGCTGCTCCCCTCCATTCCCTGCTGTTTGCACTGTTGGGCTGAAGCTGCAGCGGTGTCCTTGGTTCTGGGGCTGAAAATTGATTGCTCTGTGTGCCTGAGCTGTAAAGCTAACACTTTACACAGAGTTCAGAGTCACACACTGAGGCAGCACAGAATCTGGAAACCATGAAATCCAACCCTGAAGGCACGAGCAGGGCTGTGTCAGAGCAGCAGTACCTGGCGGGCGCCGCGCCGTCGGTGCCGAGCTGCCGCGCCAGCAGCTTGGCGATGGCAGAGAAGCTGTTGCTCATGCGATAAATGTCCCTGCTCTGGGTGCCCAGGATGCTCGAGAAGGTGTCGGTGAGGCTCTTGATCTCCAGCAGCAGGAGGTGGTGAAAGGAGTGCTCCATGTTGGCCAGCTGGTTCACCAGATACAGCAGGGAGGTTCTGGCTCGCTCCTGGGCAGCGTGGGGAGATAAGAACAGGGCTGAACACAGGAATTCTTTGTTTGCTGCTGTCAGGGGCTTTGTGTGCTGGGACTGAGTCACCGTCCCTGGGGAAGAGTGGCTGCCCCACCATGACACAGGCAGCTGCCTCAAACACAGTTTATTTGTGGTTTCACTGAAACGACTTTTGTTCCTCTTGGTGTTACCTAACCCAGCCTAACTCAGGACATCTTGTCTCCTCCTCAGACCTAGAGACAGATCCCTGAAGGCTCTTTAAGGGCCCTACATCCTTCTGGGTTGGTAGATCAGCCTGGCTGAGTGATAAGGGCCCCAGCAGCACCAAGCTCCCCTTTCACCTCTGATGAGTCTGGCTCAGCTACTTCATAAAACCAGACAATGGTTTGGAAGGGACCTTAGAGACCACCCAGTCCCACCCCTGCCATGGACAGGGACACATTCCACAGGTTGCTCCAAGCCCCATCAACACCTCCAGGAATGGGGAACCTCCAGCCTGGATCTGACCATCTCCAGTTTAGGGCTCCTCTGTTAGAGTTCTCCTAATTAGATTGGGTTCCACAGTCCTAAAAACACCCACGTGGGAAAAGCGGTGGAAAAACCAGCAATTAACTTAGGAACTCCCCTTGGATCCTTCACTGGGGGAATCCTTTTACTCAGGGAAGCCCACTTGGTCCTCAGCAGATTGATGGAGAAACTGGGAGATGTTTGGATTTCAGCCTGTGCTGAAACACAAACAAAGGCAAAAACCAAACAGCTTTCTTCTTCCCAAGGGCCAGCAGGGAGCTCATGTGCCACGCACGTGCTCTGGGCTCCGCAGGGTCCCAGCCCCATTTCCTCCTCTCTTCTGGGACCTCATAACCAGAGAGCAAAATCTGCTGAAAGGTTGATTCCAGACCCAGCTGGGCTATAAAAATACCCGGAGACTTTGGCAGGACATGGCCCTGCATCACGGGTGAGACTTTTTTGGAAGAGCAAACCAACGTAATTCAAGGAGAAGCAGCTCTGCTGCGTCGTGCCATGACAGAGATAAATGGGAAGAGTGGATCAGACAAATTGCACCCCTTCAGCCATATGGGGGAAAGCTCCAGCTACACCCTGGGCTGGGCTGATGTGACCAAGGTTTTTCCTCAATGGCTTGAACGAGGTTGACTTTTTGGTGCACAGTTACTCATTTATTTGAAAGCCGATCCTTCCTCCAAGAGATAAACAGAGGCTCAATTAACATTTAAAACACATTTTTGTTTTCTAAACAAACTGTGCAGCAGACTAAATGGAGGAGCAGTTTTGACCATTTTCCTGTCACTTTGATCCAGCTGGAGAGTCTCCAGCCATGCTGAAATGCTGCTACTCGCCTGGAGTGAGGTAAAAGAACAATAAACTCGCCTGAGTAATATAATATGTAACTGTTATACAAAACAAAATTACAGCAAAATAGCTCAACATGAAAGCAGCCCTTATCCCTGCCACAGTTCTTATCCAAAATGTTTCACAAACCCTATTTGGATGCACATAACCCCTTGTTATTTCAGCAATGCCTGTTTGATGTATTCATGTATTTTCTCGTAAGCAGCCCTTGCATTTTATGGCATTACATCTGCCAGAAGGTGAGGAGCTAAAGCACAAACAATGAGGTGTGTGGCAAACTGAGCTTTTTTCTTAAAAACAGGTTCAGGAGACTACAAAAAGATCACAAGGCTTTCAGAAATAACTCCAACTCCCAGGTGGTTCAAAACAGGGGAAAAAATAAAGTGTCCGATTGCCCTGAGCCCCAAGATGGTTTTTCATTTGCACAAGTTTATGGTTAAGGGACAAGTTCTGGCTTCAGCTTGCCCCCCGAGAGTGTCGCTGACACCAGCAGAAGTGGTGTGTGCAAACAAGGGGGCAACCTTTCAGTTCCAGAGCTCTCCTCTCTCCCAGGGTCTCTGGAAGCACAAGAGGCTTTTTCTAGGAGCCAGCAAGGATTTGCTGCTCAGATGCACAGTCTCGACCACTGAGGGCCAAGCCTCAATCCTTGCCACCTCTTTTCCCCAGGCAAACCTTCCAGTGAAATAAAACATCAACAAATAAAGTTCCAGCACTGCCATTGATGTCTCCTTGCCCGCTTGTTTTGCTTGGCCGGGCAGGGGACACTGATTCCTGTCTGAGAAGTGACAGAAAATCCACAGCACGGCTCGTGTCAGGACAGGGGAGAGGGGGACAAGGGGTGAGGGAGGGTTTGGGAGGGCCCTGACACAGGGGCTGTGAGATGAGACCATCAGAGGCACACATGGGTTGGTGGTTGGACTCAGTTGTCCTGGAGGTCTTTTCCAGCCTGGCAGATTCTATGATTCCATGAGCTCACCTCTGCTCGATCAGCCATGGAGGCATTTCCTTCTCCTCTTAGGCGAGGTGATTCTTTTTGTAAGACCAGCTTAGACAGAGTTTGGAGCAACCTGGGGTGGTGGAAATGTCCCTGCCCGTGGCAGGGGAATGACATGAGCTTCAAGATCCCTCCCAACCCAAACCACTCTGTCATTCCAAAAGCTTCCATAATTCACTTCCTAACTTTTTAGAGAGCAAAACAAGAGAGGAGCTGTTGCTCTCCTGGTGGAACATTCACCTCTGCCACCCTCTGTGTGTTGTCTTTATCCCTGTTTTTGAGTCTGGAGCACAGGGTCCCTGGATGTCAGTGACAAATACAGCAAACAAATGACAAATGTGTCCTCCCCACGGGCTGGGATGCTGCTGAGTCAGCAGCTTCCCAAAAAATCAGACTCATGGCATGGGACATGGTGAGAGCTTTCTCAACATTTATTCCAGGGAGACTGAACATTAATTATTCAGTCCAGGCTGTTTGTGCTCCACTCAGTAGATTGGTGTAGCCACATAAACCAACAGGTTAAAAATACAAGGGGAAAATATTCTTTGAATCATGTCTTTGTAAACTTTACTCTAGTGTGTAATTTCCAGCACTACATGGAATCCAACAGGGCCAGTTGGTTCCTCGCTTATTCTTGGTTTGGTATAAAACAATCACAGCAACAAAAGGCAAAATAAATAAATTCAGCCTCTTTGAAGTAGCAGAACTCAGCGGAAATGGAGCCTCAGAGACACCCAGATGGGGAGAGCTGGTTCAATACCCCAAAACACAGAATCCAAATGAAATCCTTCAGTTCTGAGCCCAGCTGGGCTCAGCTGAGGATTGGCTGGTTAGCAACCATAAACCTTCTAGAAAATGCTGACACTCAAATAGTAAACACAGAATTAAATGTGGTCACCTGCAGATCTTATAAAAGTAAAACTTGCTGGGGGATGGAAGTAAACAAGGAGAGAACAAAAAACTTCATTTGGCTCCCAGGCCTCAATGGGATTTTGGCTCCTCTTTCCATACAACAGAAATAAGATTTATGAAGCCAAACCAAATCTGGTTTTGATTCTTCTGAGATAAATTTAATTTTACATGAATATAAAGCTCCAGATCAGTAGAAACAGCGAGGATGGTGTCTTCCTGTGCTGCACAGACACACGAGGCCCAGCCAACACACACCCAAATTAATTGCCAAAGGGGGAAGGACTGGAATAAGATCATCTTTAAGGTCCCTCCCAACCCAAAGCATTCCATGATTCCATGGCAGGGCAGTCAGGTTACTAGGTAAGAAATATGTGGACACATTACTTTACACAAGAATAAAAGCAACCCCAACCCCAAACGCAAGCAAGTCCTCTTGTTTCCCACCCTACCTCATCGAGATGTCCAACAGCTCCGAAGATCTTTGCTGTCTGCCCAATCAAACTGGGAAAACTCTCTCCAATTTCCCTCAGCGTGGGAAGGAATGGGGCCAAGGCTGCAGGTTCGTAGCTGGATATTTCCAGAAGGATGTTTAGAATCACCTCGCTGTGGTTGGGGTCCCTCAGGTGTTCAAATAAAAATGGCAAACACTCTCTCAGCACCTGTTAAAAAAATCAGAAACAAATTGGATCTCTGTTTTGAATTGTGAACACATATAACCAGAGGAGATACAACCACCAGAGTGATAAAAATAAGCCACCAGACTCTGAGTTAATAGAAGTTTTCCACCCTTGGTGACCTTTGCATAGAGCTATCACTGAGGTCAATCCAAGTTCAACTGAACATATGGAGTAAGGGTAAGCTCTGCTTTAAAATATGGCAGTTATGCATAAATAAGTAAGGAAATGCCCATTTAAAAAAAAATACCAAAAACCACCTTTACTAAATATTTTCCCTGCTCCAGGCCAGTCTATATTTTATTGATTAAAACAACGCAAGACTCAGCCTTCCTCAATAATACAGTAAATTAAAGTACTTGTAGAAATTTTTCAGTTCCACCAGAAACTAAATGTGACAAGGTCAGGAGCTGGAATAGAGGGAAAAAACAGGGGGCAAGACCCTCACTGCATAAATGTGCTGTAGGTAAGCTGTCATTTCTTGTAACAACACAATTTTTGGGAGACTGAGGATGTAGTCCTTGGAGCCATCTGCCAAACAGGATGCAGTTGTGTACTGCGGGATTAATTCAGGGTACACAGGCACACTAATGCACCTTGGATTCAGGGAAACTGCTGCAGCTGTAGAAAAGACATGCAGACACAGGCATGGGTATAAAACAACCCCTTCTGTTCTTGTTTTGGGGGGGATTATCAGTACCCATCAGTTCCTAAATCATTTTAATTGTCCTTGACATGGATTTTAACGCAGTTCGTGTACACTGACAGAAACACAGCTAAGGGAATTCACACTCAGCTGACAGAGGAAGAGCCAAAAACACTGGAGACAAATGGTTTGACCCAGACCTTTTGGTCTAGCAGAGTCTTTGCCATGTTCTTATTGTGACTAGGTGGAGAACTTGGGATGGAATTAGAGAAGTGACAGGGAATCAGCACAGGAAGGCACTGCCCTGCATGGTGAGATTCCTCCCTCACCAAGCCTGTGAGACACAAACCCCCCAAAAGGAGGGGCAGGGAGATGTTTTACCCCCAGTTCTCTCTTCCTGGCCACGGTGTGCAGGAGCCTGAGGAGGTGGAGCTGCTCGGGCGGGTCCAGCTGGGCCATGGGTGCCACCAGCTCCCGCAGGCGGGCGTGGATCGGCCGCGGCTGCTTCTCGTAGAGCGCGGGCAGCACCCGCAGCAGCATGGAGTTCCCTGGGGACACAGCAGGGACAGCGTCTGAGGCTGAAACGTGTGGCTGGGGTGTGGATTCTACTGCCCTCTGTCACAGCTGGGGCACGTATCTGCTGTTCACTGGACTGGTTTCTTTCTCTCTCCCACAGCCAATCCTCCCTCCAGATCTCTTCTGTTCATGGACCATTAATTATGTCTGACTCTGGTTTGTTTTCTTTTTTTTACTTTTGTATTTTTAATTTCCCAAATAAAGAATTGTTATTCTTATTCCCATAGCTTTACCTCAGAGCCCCTTCATTTCAAAATGATAATAATTTGGACGGAGGGGGTTTACATTTTCCATTTCACAGAAGGCTCCTGCATTCCTTAGCAGACACCTGCCTTTTAAAACCCAGAGACAGGCAGGGACCAGCTGTCAGTCAGTGCCCAGCACTGGGCAGAGCCCCACAGCACCAGCACGCTCTGGAGAGAGCAGGTCAACAATCACAGAATTATTTGGGTTGGGGAGATGTTAAAGCTCATCTCCTTCCACCCTTCCCCTGGGCACCTTCCAGCAGGGTGCTCCAACCTGGATCATCAGTACAAAACCAGGGAGGCATAAAACTGTAGAAAATTATATATTGGGCCAAGAAACCAAATAAATTATCAAAAATAGAGCAAATCATTGCAGGCATAACAACACTATGTAAAAAAACCCCCACTAATTCATATTAATTATAATTTTATTTCTGAATGTCATAAGAATGCTGCTTAATGAGCTTTCAGTTTTGGATGATGCTCTGTTGAGTCCTAGGCCAAACTAAGTGTGATTTCAATTAACAAAGAAACAAGAGAAGAAAGAAGGAGAGAAATGACAAACAACAAAAGACAAACTACAATTCTCCTTTGCTGAGATTCAGATTTTCAAATTAAATAAGCATCATATGGAAGGAATAGTTGGTGAAGAGAGAGCTAAACATGTATTTGAACAGAAATAGTTAAGGATGCCATTTCCAGGAATAGAAAGGAGCCAGAGAGAGCCAACTGCAGACAGTCAGAGATATGCTAAACCCTCTCTCACACATTTTCTTAAGATGTCTGTGCATAATTCAATTTGAAGCCCAGGCTCATACCAAAATATATAACTTCACATCACAGTACATGCCTGCCTCAATGGATTTAAGTTTCACTTGAGCAACATATGGAAAACATCTGCCTATTGCAACCTAGTATGGCTCCTTTTTGTAAACCCTTGGAAGTCCTCACGGCCTCTTTGGATTTGGTTTCCAAGAGGAATCAGCTCTCTGGCCTGCTGCTTTTCCTCCCATTTTCATCTGAGCCGGATAACTTTGGAAGATAAGCAGATCTCTTCATGGATGGTAGGAAAAGGATATTTGGGTTCAGACTGGAGCACGTGGGGCTCTTGCCAGATACAGAAAATGCACCCCAGGACACGGCTGGGTCTCACAACCTCCCCCTGAGCCAAGAAGTGAGCACATAACTCAGGGCAGGTTCAGACAGCTCTGAGCCCAACAGCTTGTAATGATCCCTGAGGGTCCCCCTGAGTGGTTCTCCACTCCAGCCAGCCACACTTCTGCACCTTGTCGTGCTTGGAGAATCCCTGGCTGCTTCCTGGAGGCTGCTCCGAGCCCCCCATGCAGCCCCAGCAGTGCCAAAGGCCAGGCCAGACCCCACTCCCACCCCACGGACACAGCACATTTATCTTGTTCTGTTCTACACAGTCACAAGGGCCAGGGGCAAAGGAAAGAGATTTGCTGATGAATCAGCCTGAAAAGATGAACAAACTGCTCCACTCTGGCCATTTTCTAACCACGTTCCCTGGGCTCTTCCCGATGGAAGACGGTTCTCAGTGGATCTGGATAAAAATGTCACCACTAATATTCCATGGGATTGATGCCAATCACCAATTCCCCCCAGAGGGAGAAGCTGGAGATTGGGAAAGGTTCTTCCCCAGAGGGTGCTGAGCACTGCCCAGGCTCCCCAGGGAAGGGCACAGCCCCAAAGCTGCCAGGAGAGTTTGGACAGCGCTGCCAGGGATGCCCAGGGTGGGATTGTTGGGGAATCTGGGCCAGGGGTTGGACTGGAGGACCCCTGTGGGTCCTTCCCAACCCAGGATGAGGATGGATTCACTGGAACTTTCCTAGACTCATGTCATAGTTCGAAATGGAAACATTTTGTACTGAATACACCAAAAATTCTTTTCTCTCTGGATGACATCGTGCTTCCAGCACTAAGTCCTTTCTTTGCACTTGCCATTGCTTAGTTTGCACTGGGAGTTTTCTGCCAATGTGGAGCAGAGCCCTTAAACTCCAGTCAAATTTCAACAATGATTGCAAAAGATGAAATTCCCGTATTCCTGGACAGGCAAATTTCCTCCCAGCTATAGAAGTGTGATGGGAAGGAATCCAAGAGGCAGTAACAAAAATAACAGCTTTAAGCAAGGAAAGACACCAACCTGAGCCATGCTATTGCCTAAGCTGGGATGTCAGAGCTAGGAAGGGATCTGGAAGGGAAGACGGATTATTTAGTCTGGCAAAGGAGCATTTGGAGTGCGGGGTGTATCAGAGGAGTGATGCAATCACAGATGATGGACTGCAGCCACCAAACTTCTCTAACAAAAAATACTTTGTGCTAGCGCAGCTTTGGGCAGCTTCCTGCAGCAAACACTGCTGGGCTGATATTCCCTAACCAAGATAAATGGAAAGCAAAGGCAATCAGAGCAATCCCCTCCCTCTGCAGTGAGATTGAAGTGACCTCACTGACATGGAATTGCTTTTAAGTGAAGAACCTGTGTGCACACGTGTAAATAATCCCAGATATCCCAGTTTGGGTCTGTTCTTCAGAGACCTCAAGAAAGGTCAGCAGGCACAACCCAGTTGGCCATTTTCTGGTCTTTTCATGTTTGAGGTAGCAAAGGATACTCAGAGCCGTTTGTTTGTCACATCTTTAAGGGCTCTGAGGGGATTGATGCACACCCAGCTCCCCAGCCCCCTGATTCCCAGAGCTCAGGCAGCCAGAGGTGATATCGGGAATTCTGAATAATTCACTTGTTCCCATTCTTGCTACATCTGCCTCAATCTAAACTAAGAGCCTGAAAATGTTTGTTGTGTGAGAATGGAAAAAACATCCCACTCAATTCCCTAAATGCCTTCCTTCCCTCTTCCTTCCCTGCCACCCTGACCCCCCAATACTTTCCAGATTAGATTTCCTCACCCTTCCCAAGCAGACCACACGCTGGGAATGACACAACCCCAGCACACAGTGTCCTACAGCTGGGGACACTCCATGGCTGCACAGGAGGCAGGGAGGGACCCCAGGGCCGTGGTGGGGTGGTGCCAGCCCTGCACCCACTCCTGGAAAAGGCTGCCCCAAGTTCCAGCTCTGCCCATCCCAGGAGCACAGAGAGCTCGGGAAGAACAAGTGTCCCATGGGCAGATGGATTTTCACTCCAAAGGGAGCTTCCAAAGACAAAACTCAAGCACCAGGACTAATTTTCCACCCAGGATGACTCAGGTTTGGCAAATACCTACTGGAAAGTCATGGAACCATTTAGGTTGGAAAGGACCTCCAGAATCAGTCCAACCTGTGCCCCATCCCCACCTTGTCCCCACCACCCTCCCAGGGAGGAATTCCTCCCCAATATCCAAGGCACAGGTAGTGCAGGTTTGTATAAGCAAAACCAGAGACACAAACGGAAAGGGAACATAGATTCCAAGTCAGATGTAATTACAGGAGGGGTTTTTTGCTATTTTCTGGATATTTCATAGCCAATACACAATTTGTGTTAGATCATCCCTAATCTCACCTAAGCAAAGCATCTCTGACATAATTAATGGCCTGTTGAACCAAAAAGATTACAGAATTTAAACCAGATTAATACCAATAAGACTTAGACTAAATTAATGTTTCATCCAAAAGCACCTTGTTTTGCATTTTCAAAGGTAACAGACACAACTCTGATTGTGCAGCTGCAGATTTACAGTTCCCAAAACAGGATACGGCACTAACAGTTTATCCACGGAGTAATGGTGGTGTAAGTGCTAATTAGGGCTGGAAAAGCAGGACCCTAACAAGCTGTTAGAACCCCTTAAGAGCTCTCCTTTACTGCTTAAAGCAATAAACTGTTGGTATATAACAGAATTTATTATACAGCAGCGCCTAACCCTCCAAAAAAGCTCTATTTAGCTGAACCAGACACGTGTATCCAAACCAACTCCAGGTATGTTTATTTTCCTACCAATCCCCTCCCGAGCCCTGGCACACACCGACCACAAACTGAACTTGCAGGGAACACTTTCTTTTCCACAAACGACACAAAACAACCCAACCCAGCCCGCGCGCTCCCACCCATCCCCGGGCGCTGCTGCACGTCCCAGTCCGCCCGGGGGCAAGCACAGCTCTCCCCTTGGCCACTCAGAGCATCGCCCAGGCAAACCTGGAGGGCTGGGATTGAGCAAGCTGCCCGCCCCCTTCCCTTCCCTTCCCTCGCCTGCCGGCCAAAAGGCAGAGCCGGGAGCGCTGCGCTCACAGCGCGGCCGCTCATTCATTCGGGCTCGGCGCTCGCAGCGCTCATCGCGGCTCTGCTGCAGCCCCGCAGCCCCGGCTCCGCTGCAGCCCCGCACAGCCCCGGCTCCGCTGCAGGCTGCAAACATAATTTACTTTTACCAGAGGGAGAAGCTCTTGCTCATAGCGGTGGATTGTTATGGACAGTAATGGTAAAGCCCTTGGATGGGGTGCCTGGGACTGTGCTTTAGGCTCTTGATTTCTCAGTTTTCCTGCAAAAGGCTGCTGCTGCCCCAGGGGTTTAGGATCTCTGTAATCACACCCCTGCACGGTTCTGTCCTGATACAGAGGGAAAGGCACTGGCCCCAGCACGGCAGGGTGTTGGAACCAGATTGTCTGTAAGGTCCCTTCCAGCCCAAACCAGTCTGAGCCCACGATTCTGTGACAGTCTGGAGGACACAAGCCTTGCACAGAGCCAGGTTTTACCAAACACCGCCGTGTAAAACTCGGTACAAAGGAACAGTAACATCTGTACCTTCCCTTCCAGCTGCTTCGTGCGACTGCCAGCGGGAGCACAGCAAGTGGGACAAGCTGTTCATCATGCTGGAGAACTCGCAGATGAAGGAGAACATGATGCTGCAGGCTCTGGATGAACTCCCCAGGCTGGAGCTGCAGACCCTGAAGGCAGAGCTGAGCCAGCTGGCCACCACCCTGGCGAGCACCTTCGCCACTGTCACCTCCCACGTGGTGTCCCAGGTGGAGCAGGTGCTGGTGAGGAGCAGGGACCAGGCTGAGGAGGCCAGGAGGCTGCAGGAGTCGGAGCAAGGGAAGGTTCTGGAGCACGTCCTGCAGCTGAGCCACAACGTGTCGGTGAGGCTGGGCTGGCTGGAGAGCGCCTGGCGCCGCAGGGCCGAGGAGCAGGCACAGGAAACTGCTCTGCAGCAGCACAAACTGGATGCCAGCAGAGGGGACAGCCTCATCCTGAGCTCGCTGTGGAAGGAGCTGCAGCAGACCCGAGCTGAGCTGAGGGCGTCACAGCAATGGGCAGCTCAGCACCTGCTGCCAGCAGGTAAGGCCAGCATGAGAGCTCCAAACTACTCCTACTAAGGGGGATCCACAAACCCCCTCCTGGGCACCTCCTTCTGCAAGGGCTCCAAAGCAGCAGGGCAGCTTTGAACAGGCTGTGTGTGAAGGGGGCAACCCCAGAACTGGTGGAAAAAGAGGCACTGAGCTTTTCAAACGCGGGATCAAAGATAGGTTTCATCAAAGTCCTCGTGCAGGGCAGATCCAGCCAGGATCCCACCTCCTCCAGGCTCTCCCAGATCAAAGCCATTGTCAGAGAGCAGTACATGTATTTTAGACATCCAGATTACGTTCTCTCACCTCTTGCCTTCCCAGCTGGTGACTCCTGTGAGTCTGCAGCAGTCACAGAGCTCTCCTGCATGTTCCCACTCCTTCCTCTTCCTCCATGAACATCTCCTCACCAGCTCCAGTGTCCAAGAGCTGGACATGGTGCTGTCAGCCAGCCAAGCACACTTCCAGGGCAGGGAGGGCACATTCCCTGCATGCCAGTGGGAATATTCTGCCCTGAATATTCTCACTGGCACAGAGAAATCAGTGACCCGTGCTGCTGTTGTTTGGGGGATTTTTCCTTTTCCAAAGCATTGGTACTGGTGGTTGTAGAAAGGGGGGCTCATACCTCAAATCCCAGCTCAGCTTTTGTGTGCAGGGCAAGGAGACACCCAAAAAAGCAGCAGCAGCAGCTTGGGTGTGGCAGCCCAGCCCCTCATTTGTTTCAACGTGGGTGCAGAATCACATTGTGCAAGATAAACCACTGAAATCACCCTGCCCACCAGTGAGCTGTCACTGCCAGCCTTCTAACTGCTGGTTAATGGCTTGCTTTCTACAAATATAAGTTATTGTCACCTAAACCCCCCCCAAAATCCACCCCCTCAGGGTGGGTGCGTAGGAAGGAGGGGGTGCAGCATCTCCAGAGAGAACTCTCACCCCAGGGATCAGAGAGGAGCAGTAATTGCTACAGCAAAGGCAACAAAAGCCACAACATTGTTCACATCAAAGCCTTTACAGCCTAACCTGAGCCCATCCCTTCACGCAGGGCAGACTCGGCTTTAGAAGTAAATTGTTTTCACTGCTTTAACACACCACCTCAGAAATCTTTGTGCTTTGGGAGGAGGTCTTTGAGCATATTCCTCTTTTCCCCAAATAAAACCTCGCAGAGAGCATGATCTCATTCCTTATCTCCCTGCACCCCAGCCAGCCTCAGCAGCTACTCTGCCCTAGGTGAGAGCAACAAACTCGATCTGCAGTGAGGATCGTCAGTGGAAATTCGGTTTATTTCCACTGGTTCCCACATGATTTTACATAAAATAACCATACTTGTAAATTTAAAGGCTACATTTTAAGTACTTCCAGAGTATCTCCCTGTTTTTGGTTTGTTTTTTTTTTTTTTTTTTTTTCCAAGGGAATTTTTAGCAACTGACTTTAATTTCTCACATCTTGACTTACTGCCAGCCATACTCTTGAGCGATTTTCTAATCACACTTTTTTGTTCTTCACTGAGGCTGGTTTTAATTTTGTTTAGGCTTTGATAATAAAGCCTGAAAGCTTGCTAATTAAAAGCTTTTTCACAATAGTGCTCCTAAGTAGCATTTTAAGGAGAATCCCCAGCAGTTGCTCACTGACCCTGCCCTTCCTCAAAAGGGTCAATGGGAGATGTAAAATCTGTTCAAAGCTGGAGGGAAGCAGCCCATGAAATACCACAGCAGCTCAGTCCTGGAGGGCACAAAGAGTCCTTCATTCCCTGGAGCAGAAATTTCCACACACGTTTTAGACATTTCGGATCCTCCAGCTTCTTTAAACAGGAAATGAAGCAGCTTAATTGGAGAAGGGGCTGCTTGTTCCCTCCTGTCACCTTGGATATTAACTTAGGTGCAGCCAGGGAACAGCACAGAAACCACCAGAAATGTCTTGGCTTTACTGATCTCCAGTTGCTTTCCCAAGTCGCATAAATTACTGTTAGTGGTTTTAACTAATCTAATTTCTATTATCAACACTTGGATTAATTGGACATGAGAGAAGAGCTGGTTAAAAAGTATCACTTGTCTCATAATTTCTCCTGTTTAACCAGTGCCCATGAAAGCTCCTGACCAAAAAACCCTAAAGGCAGGGCCAGGAAAGGGAGTCGTGTAAATTAAGGAAGCAACCCATCTCAGCATGTTCCTGCCAACATTTTCTGCTTCTCAGCAGCTCCTCATGCCCATTATCCATGGCACAGCCTCCCAGCAGTTCTCTTCTCCAGGCACAGCCTCCCCTCTCTCCTGGGAATGCCAAAGCTGCTGTTTGATGGGATCCCTGACCCCTTCCCTCTGCACAGCGTTGGTATTTTCACTACTCCACACTTAGAACAGAGGATAGAACATCACTTCAGTGGCGCCAAGGGAGGGTTACTCAATTACCTGGTAGAATTACCCAATTCCAGGGGCTGATAGAGTCCCTTCTCCCAGGAGGTGGTGCTCCATTCAGAGTGGGAAGCCCAGCTTCCCAAAGGAAGCAGCAAGGCAGAGAGGCTGCATTAACCCTTTGGATGTCCCAGGACTGTACAGTGCCCCCTGTGCAGGCAGGGAAGAGCCCAGAGATTCCTGCAGCCAGATTATCCCTTGCCATAGTGTCCAGCAATTGCCACACCAGCTCTGGCAGCTCCTTCCAATCATCCTGGGGTAGGTTCCTGCATCCCACTGGATGAGCTGAGCTCTCAGCTCCCTTTGGGAAGCCTGGAAGTGAGCACCGGATCAGGTACTGGGACAGGCTGCAGGAGGAGTGATGGAGTCCCCATCCCTGGGAGAGCTCAAAAATGGGTGGATGTGGCACTTGAGGGCCTGGTTGAGTGGTGAACACGGTGGTGCTTGGCTGGCAGTTCACAGAATCCTGGAATGATGTGGGATGAAGGGATTTTTAAAGATCATCTTGTTGCAATCCCACCTGCCACGGGCAGGGACACCTTTCCCTGTTCCAGGCTGCTCCAAGCCTCAGTGTCCAGCCTGGCCTTGGACACTGCCAGGGATGGGGCAGCCACAACCTGGTGATCACAGAGGTCTTGCTGTGTCAATGTCAAAGGTCCCAGCCGTGCACATACAAAAAACCAGTTCTTATTTACCTGACAATCTCCTAAACTTTTCCAGGCTGTGAAACCGCAATTCTGTTCCCCATGCGCTCGAGGAAGATCTTTGGGAGCGTCCACCCAACCTCTGGAATGACCCTGAGCTCCTTCACTGCCTGCATCTGGCTCAAGGTCACCGAGGCCTTGGACAAAACCATTGTCTTCTCCTACGGAACCAAGTTTAACCCCTACGAAATCCAGCTGTACCTGAGCCGGGCCACGGCCGTGCTCGCTGTGGGCGGCGCCCAGCACAAGCTGGCTGCCAAAAATGTGGTTGTTCCTGGCAAGTGGCTCCACCTGTGCGGCTCCTGGAGCTCGGAGAACGGATCTGCATCCCTGTGGGCACAGGGGGAGCTGGCAGCCAGCGCCTGGGACGTGGCTGGGGCTCACACCATCCCTGACGGGGGCATCCTGCAGCTGGGCCAGGAGAAGAACGGCTGCTGCGTGGGAGGGGGGTTTGACGAAGCTCTGGCCTTCTCGGGGAAGCTGACTGGCTTTAACCTGTGGGACCGAGTGCTCAGCCCCGCCGAGGTGACAGCTCAGAGCACGGGGGACACCTGTGGCACCCGGGGCAACGTGGTGGGCTGGGGGGTCACGGAGGTGCTGCCCTACGGAGGGGCCCAGTACGTGTCCTAAAGCCTGGGGGCTGCACGGGAATGGATTGCACAGAGCTGAACAACAATATTGAAACAGCCAGAGCTGCAGGAGCCCCTGCCTCTGGAATTCCCAAGGAACATCAGCCCTGCAAGTTCACAGAAAGAGGCACTGTGGAGATGGGATCAATGTCTGCCTGCTGTCCTGGAGAAACCCTGAAAACACAGCCACACACCAAGGCGTGGCACTGGGAAAGCTGCTCCTGGGTCAGGCAGCTCTGTCTCTCCAGTGCAGGGTTCTCTGATGTATAAAGTGAGGGTCACCACGGACATTCAGGAGCCAAATGGAGCTCCCAACATCCCTACTGAGGAAAATCTGACCTGGCTCTGCAAAACAGAGCAGCTGTGGCTGCCCCTGGATCCCTGGCAGTGCCCAAGGCCAGGCTGGACACTGGGGCTTGGAGCACCTGGGACAGTGGAAAGTGTCCCTACCCATGGCAGGGGTGGGACTGCATGAGCTTTAAGGTCCATTCCAACCCAAACCATTCCAGACTCCCTCCAGTCCTTGGGTTCTGTAGTGTTAATGTGAATTTTACAGAGGAACCACCCAAATCAAGAAATGTGTTGTCTATTAATCATTGTTAGTAATGTGTAGACTCTAAGAAAGATAGTTCCTTGTTTAAAGCATTATTTATGCCACGAATTGATAGAAAAATAATATTCCCCATCATAATCTGATATGACATTGGGAAGAAATGCAGCTGTATTATATTGTACATTGACTTTGTGATAATTTTATTGAAATTATTTTTGTAAAGTTGTTTTGTAAATAAAGATACTTTACTAGACTAAAACTCTCTACTCTTCTCATAAACGAAAATTTTGAACCAAGTCCCAAGTGGGGCTTTTTCCACATTTTGAACCATGCAGTTTTAGGTGCTGATAGAGAAAACATCAGTAGCAACATCTCACAGGAGCAGGGACCCCATGCACAATCCTGGCCCTCTGGGGCCAGGTTCTAAGGTACACTTGGACTTGTTTGCTGTCCTCAGGGGGTTTGTACAAGATAGAATTGCTGCTCAGTGCCAGTGATTCTCTTCTCTCTCACACAAACTTATCCCAAATCCCCTAAAGCCTAGGGCTGGATACAGAGCACAGCAGCAGCTGCAGAGAGCCAAGGAACTGCTGAGGATTTTTGGGTAGAAAACAGAGCACAAGCAGAGAATGATGAATACCCTACACACTGGGTATGTAACCATTTACAACAAGAACCATTGCTTGCTACCTGTTGAAGTCTCTGAAGAAGTTATCATGAGGAATGTCTTATTCAAGCAATTCCTATTTCCCCTGGAAGCAGCCCATCCTTCTTCTCTATCCCCATGTTTCCCTGTCTCTCTCATTCTCTCAGATGTCCTAAGAACAGACTTTGACAAATTTCTTGACATATTGTTGCTACACTTCCTCCTGACCATGACAGATCCTTGCTGCCCGGATACAAAAGTAGTAAAAAAAGGTAAATTTCACTTTCCTGTGCCATTCAAGAGGGCTGTGCTTCATACCTAAAGTTGTACGCACTGCTCCAAAGTTTTGGCAGCACTGCTTATTTAAGGGAAAAGAATTGCTCTGTTTGCTGGGATTTCTCCTGTTACTCTGCAATAAAAATGTATCTACATTATAAATGCTTGGCAGTAAACTTGACAAAAATCCCTCACTAAGTAATATCTGCAAATAACCTTAGCTAGAGAACAATGAAACATTACCTCTGTTCATCTTTGGCAGCCAAAACCCAGATCTTCAGAGTTACAGAAACACTCAGGGTCCCACCATTGTGCAAGGGCAAAACCACTCTCAAATCCTCCCTCTGTTCAGTGCCCTCCATTAAGTGAAAACAAATGTCCCTGAAATGCAGCAGGAAAAGGAAAATCCTCAAAAAGATCTCCTGAAATCCTTCCTGGCTGCTCCTCTTACTGCAGCTCATACCTGAAATGCTTTGTCTTGGAGGGGTCCTTCTCCTGTCTCAGCTCAGGTTTGGCAGAGGCCTGATATCCACAGCAACATCTGCTGGTGGAAGAGCATAAATACACAACTCAGCCATGCTGAAACCTTCCATTGTGGCTGTGCATCACTTTTCCCAAAACCATGAATATACTCACTATTTCTTTCTGTCAATACCCAACATTTACAAGAGGCAACACAACATTAGCACATTAGTAAGTCTTAAAAGAATAAATTTATAAATGAATTTATAAATTAATAAATACAGGATGCACATGTTTATTTTGAGGGCTTAACATCTTCATAACAATGTTATTTTAATAATTAGTTATGGCTACTTACTGCTATTATCCCTACTCAAAGGAGAACACTGATTTTAGCACTGCAGTAGCACTGTGTTGCAACAAACACTGTGAACTTTATTACTCCAATTCACTTGGAGTTCCTTTTATAGAGGAATGAATATTTCTGGCTTTTTAAACCACAAAAAAATAAAATGTAAAGAGATTAGCAACATTGTTCTATATAAAGCTAATAACGTAGGCAAAATGAAAGAACCACTACAAAGCTTTTATATCTTCCATCTGACTATTCCACCACAGAATGGGATTAATTTCATCCCCATTTCTCTTTTGGAGCCTTGCCAATGACACTAAGAGGATAAGAGCTCCATGGCTGGTGCCTCATATCAGGGCTGATAATTTGGAGTCCATTAGCAGGGAATATTAACGAGTACAGATGTATTTCCTGCCCTGTGGGTCAGCCAATCCATACCAAAACCTCCAGAGGTGCAGTAAATTCACATATTCCTTGAGAAAGCCTGCTGTTAGAGTGTGATTAATACATTTGATCACATTTATAGATATTTCCATAGGTCTGCTTTACACAGCTCATATGATTTGTTCAATGGTTGAATTGATCCTGGAGTCTTTCCCACCCCTAATGATTGATTGATTCTATAAGATCATGGTTCTGTACATGCCTAGCACAGCCTGATCTGGTCACACACCTGGATTAAACCCCAGCTCTGGGCTGGGCCTACCTTGCAGGACACTCCTGACGATGGTTTCTGTGTGCTCAGCCAGCAGCTCAGCCTTGGCAATGGCAGCCAAGGACAGGTAACTGGACATGTTCCTGCACAGCTCCTTGTTGCCCCTCTGCAGGAATTTCACTGCCACTGGCACAGCCAAGGCCATCACTGGAGGCTGGTTGTAATTCTGCAAAAATGGGGGAAAAAAAAAAGATTTATATAAAAGCCTTGTGCTGGGCAGAGTAGGGAAACAAAGTCAAAGCAACCAGGGGAAAAGAGAAAAAAAACTTGTCAAGAAAGTCATGTTTTGCTACCACCACTGAAGGCAGGAGTCAAAGAAAGAGCAAATACAGAAATTTAAAACTACTGCAGCAGGAAATGTTAAGAATAGTCCTATTTTTGTCTTCTGCTAGAGGAAGCAGCGGGGCACTAACAAAATATGTGGTGCATAAATAAAAATCAATATAAATAAAATACAGAAGATATGAAGTGCACTAGCTACATGCCACCATTTCTAATGAGAGATTTGGTGTTTGGTGCTCCTGGGAAGACAGAGGCTGTATCCAACATCCCAAAGCACAGGAAACACCTTGGAGCAGCCTTTCCCTGGAACTACACTGGACACTTGCTCACAGTGTAATAGCTCTAGTATTGATCATTAATTATTCTGTAATCATTAAGATTTCATATTTTTATTTAAACTCACAGAATCCCAGAATGATTTGGGTTGGAAGGGACATTAAAACTCGCCCAGTGCCACCCCTGCCATGGCAGGGACACCTTCCACTGTCCCAGGTGCTCCAGCCCCAGTGTCCAGCCTGGCCTTGGGCACTGCCAGGGATCCAGGGGCAGCCACAGCTGCTCTGGGCACCTCCAGCCAATTCCTCTGAACACTGAGATCCTTCAGGAGTGCAAACTCCTCTTCCTAAAATGGCTCCAAGCCTCTGAAGTCTCAGGGTCTCTGAGTGTACGCTGGGGTTTGGAATCAAGGGCAGGAAAGGTTTTCTGCTATTACTTATACAGAAAATTGTGTGTACAAAGCACACACATCCATTGCCTGATGAATTCCCACAGCAGCAGGACACATTTGTGTGTCACTGAGCACCCACATTCCTCCTGGAGCCTCCTTAACCAGTGCTGTGCTCTCCACTCAGATCTTTGAAACTGGAGCACATCCCTGTTTCTGAAAATAATCCCGCAGTGTGATTATGTCTAATTAGCAGCTGAAATCCCAGGCAAACCTGGAACCCAGATGTTCGAGGCAGCAACAGAACACTGCGAAGGAAGGCAGAGCAGACTTTCTGGACTTTCATTCTGGAGCAGCTCTGACTAGAATAAATTTAGACTGAGAAACCCCAAATCTATTATTCCACAGAGTTTGAGCAGCTCTGAGGATTCTCCCTTGCAGCAGAGACTTGCCAAGCAGTGGACACTCCCTCCCAGAGACCCCTGAGGAAGAAGGGGCTGCAGCCACCCCTTGGGTGCCAAGACAGATCATTCTGGCAGCTGCCATATGACCAAAAGCTGCATCTTTAATGAGAAAAGCCCTCCAAATAAATGAAGCTTTCTGCAGCAGCATGTTTAAATCAACATAATGCCTTGTTATGTTTGGCTGAGACACCACGGAGCAGGAGCCAAATGCTGCTCCAAGTTATTGCTCTGCTACTCCACACAAAGAATGGGAAGATAAGGCTTGGCTCTCTGACTAGGATTTAAAAGATCTAAGAAAATTCTAAAGAACAATCCTTTTTTCCCCCCCCCACCCCTTACAATAAAGATAAAATCCTTAGTTAAGAAAAGGTTTGAATTCAGAGGGAAGGAGAAAGGTTTCATTTGTTCCATGATAAACATCAGGGCAGGAAGGCACACTCAGAAGATGTGGAGGTGACAATGAAGAGCAGATTTCAATAAAGCGATACAGTGATGTTTGCAAACCTTGGGGACCTCCCTGCTGCTGATATCAACAGAGACCTGCCTGAGATCCAGCCCAGCTGGCAGATATTCATTATTGTTCCAACTGTCCCCCACATCTGCTGGAAAACCTCCGTTTATACCTCTTTGTTTTAATGCAAAGGAACTTGCCAATAAAAGCTCTGTTTTAGGGAGCAGCAAATGTACATTTATAACTCAGCTGTGGCTGCCCCATCCCTGGCAGCGCCCCAGGCCAGGCTGGACAGGGCTGGAACACCTGGGACAGTGGGAGGTGTCCCTGCCATGGCAGGGGTGGCACTGGACGGGCTTTGAGGTCCTTCCAACCCAAACCATTCCATGATTCTATGAGCTACCTCAATGATTTCAGGAGAGGAGGAATCAGAACGGTGCAATCCCCCCAGCTCTGAGTTTTAAACATAAACCGCTCACAAGCACCCAAAAAGAGAGTTACCAAAACATTTTAAAAACAATAACAACTGGCAACGAGAACACAGCACTGCTGCTCTCAGCCCAGCTCTACCTGCAGGATGCAGCTCATGATGTCAGACGCAATTTTGGCATGTGGGGCATCCTCGTCCTTGCCAGAGGGTGTCAGGTTGTGCTCCAGACAGGACTCCCAGAGAGCCACCAGGGCCTTGCCGTGCCTCTCGATGGAGGCAGTCTCCCTGATGGCCGTGGTGATGCGGGTGATGCAGATCTCCACCACGGCCTGGTCGTTGTCGTTGGTCTGGTAGTCCTGGGGCAAGCAAAACACACCTGCCACCAAACTGCTCTGCCAGGACCCCACCCAGTTCAGTTTTTGTAGCATTCCAGGGTCCTTTTTTCCATGTCCACCTTTACAACAAATGTTCAGCCTGATAGAACTCTGGAATTTGTTATCCCACAGGACTTAATTCTCATTACTGGGAAGGTATGGACCCCTGTAATTGCATATGATCTTTAATATGCTTTAAATAACAATTTAATAAAAATTATTATAAAGATGAACTTGAAATATCTTTGAAGCTGGTGGGAACTGGATTTTGTCATCAGATTTAAATATTTAAATATTTAAAATATTTTTAAATATTTTAAAATATTTAAAATATTTTAAAATATTTTAAAATATTTAAAATATAAATATTTATATAGATATATAAAAAGATTAATATATAAAATAGAAAAAGATAAATATATATACATAAAATATAAATATTTTATAAATATATTTAAAATATCTGCTCTTCAAGTCTTATCAGAAATTTAGATTGTTTATATACCCCCCTTATTAATACAATATAATCCCATTAAAAATTTTATTAAGGACAATGTTTCACTCACTGCAGCTGAACTAATAATTCTGATCTGTTCAAGAGCTTCAGAGAGGCTTCCTTCGATCTCAGCATCCTCCAGGGAGAAGAGATCCCCTGCCCGGGACAGGTCCTTCTGTGCCAAAACCAGCCCGAAGAGGTGATGCATGGCCCTGCTCAGCCGCCCTCTGCAGGCACCATGGGCACTCAGCTGGGCACAAAACGGGAACGGGCCCGGCCAGGAGCAATCAGGTTCATAGGAAGGATAAATCTGGGCTGTATTTCAAGGCTTCCTTGGCCCCAGTCTTAAAGAAAAGAAAACAAAACAAAACATTAGCAAATGCATTGTTTGACATATTCCATTTTAGCAAAGATTTTTAAATGTGTGTGAAAGTGTCACACAGAACTCCTGAGCCAGGGACATCCTCAAGCACATTCATGACCTGTGTATATTTTCACCGTCAAACACTAAGTAGCTTAAAATTAGATTAAAAAATACCTAATAACAGAACCCAAGGTTTTCTTCATTTCCATGCATGTTTCCTGAGCAGGCTGGTCCCTCGACCAGCTGCTGAAGGTTCCAAACCCCTTTCCCTGGTCAGGAGCAGAGCTCCAGGAGGAGGAGGGTGAAGCCTCTTCCTTTGTTTCCTGGATTGTTGTGTCTTGACTCAGAAAAACATTACTAGCAAGATTGAGAAGATAGCGAGCTTTGTTTAGAACAAACTGTCACTTTTGTTGCCAAAATGATCCCTAGGGTCTTTTAAACTCCTGTAAAACAAAGCCTTGGCTGAGATGAAACTCTGCTCTTCTCCTTGGCTCAGGAATGGAGCAGAGGCTGAGCCAGGCTCACACTTTGGGAAGCATCCTGCACTTGAGTCCCAAAACAACTCCTGGATTCACTCTGAGTGTCAATTCCTCTGGATTCTTCTCTGGAGTTGACAAAGCCACAAGACACATCACTTATAATTATTTGAGATATGGAGTACCCTTAATCTCTATTTTATTCTCTTTTTCAGGGGGAAAAAAAAGTAAAATATAATAATAGAATCAAGGAACATGAATGAGTTGGGAGGGACCTTAAAGCCCATCCAGTCCCAGCCCCCTTGCCATGGGCAGGGCCACCTCCCACTAGCCCAGGCTGCCCAAAGCCTTGCCCAGTCTGGCTTTGAACACTGCCAGGTGGGGGCATCCACAGAAGGTGCAAAACCAAGGCAAAACACTGAGAACCTTCTGGAAGCAGCTCCCTGGACCAATCTCTATTTTAACAGGCAGCACACTGCACCTGCTAATGCCACAAGGCAGGGCTGTTTTAATTTGCCCAGCTCTACAATGCCATTGCACAGCACTCCCAATCCCATCGAGCAGAAGCAGAAAGGAGCTGAGTCTGCAAATCCCGAGGCACAAATCACCCACCCGAACCACAGAGAGGGTGGGAGGACAGGTACGCTCACCTGCTCACACTCAGCCGTTCCCAAGTCCAAAAATAAAGGTTCAGAAAGCCCCAGACATAGATTTTTTTTTACCTGCTTGGGATCCTCCCAGGCCATCCTCAGGGATGGGGACAGGAGCTCTGGGGACAAAGCTTCCTCAGGGATGGGGACAGGAGCTCTGGGGACAAACCCTCCTCAGGGATGGGGACAGGAGCTCTGGGGACACAGCCTGTCCCTTTGCTCCTGTCCCCCCGGGCAGGGGCAGCAGGAAGCAGGGAAGGCTGGCAGGCAGGCAGGCATCCCGGAGCTGTGAATCGCGGTGCCACAGGGAAGGCATCCCAGGAATGCAGACTAAAGCAGCCTAAAAGTTACCCAGGGCTCCGTCAGGTGACCAAGGAACCCAAATGCAGGGAGGCCTTATCTCTGAATGAGCTGCTCTGTTTCCAGGGCAAAATACAAAGCCTGGTCCACTTGAGGGCAGTTGTTTTTAATAGAGGAAACAGAACTCTCTGTGTTAGTGGAAAGCTATCCTTCCCTGGGAAGGAGGGTAACAGCCCTGAGTAAGCTCACACTGTTTGAAAGAAAGACAACAAGTGAACAGCCTTGCTGGAGAGGAGATTTCCTGGCCAAAGGAATAAATGCTGTTGTTTTGCAGCCTTTACATGAGCACAAAAGAGGGTCTGAGGTTTGCTTTGGCTTTTAACATGAGCCTCAGGAGCAGCACAACAAAATGTGCCCACATAATACAGAAAAGTGCTCCAGGAAGGAAGGTCTGTTGGGCCCTCCCTTGGATCAGCTGCTCTGAAACACAGCAGTCCTTTCTGCAGGAGCTGGGCTTCATCATCCTCCTGGGTCCCTTCCAGCTCAGGATATTCCCTGATCCTTGGGAATACCATTGGCCTTCTGCAAATGATCCTCCCCTGGGTGTGCACCTGCACAACAGCTTCTCAGAGAGGTCCTGAGCTCTACCCAAACAGAGACTTTTATGGGAGTTTTATAGACAACACTCAGGATAATGCAGGAAAACATTTATTTATTGTGAGCTCTTGGAAATGGAATTATAGCAAATCCTCTTAATGCTTACATTGTGTAACAGTGCTGGAAATACTTTCCTTCCATCAGCATTAAAGAGAATTGTTCCTTAAGCATTTCCTTGCTCACTACAAGATTTGCTATTAATAGGCAGCTGGCACTGAGCAAGAGAGAAAACAAATCATGTGTCTTATAAAATGTCACTTTTAAATTTTCTTTTTTTAAAGGGTCAAGCTGGGCAATAAAACTGCTGCAGGGTGTAACTCCTGAGCTGTCTCATCACCTTGAATCTCCAGCAGCTTGACTCCACACCACCCATCGGAGTTTTCTCACTGGCTGTATTTGTGTCCCACACACAGAAGGAATGGACAAGGCAAAGGGTTTGGCCAAAGTTTGTCCATCCTGCCTGGATCTCCTGGCACTGCAGAGTGGGGATTCACAGCAGGAATTCACACCTTTCCAAGGCCAAAACATGGGGAAAAAAGCAGGAACTCCAGCACTGGGAACAAACTTCAACTCATCATTATGCAGGGAAAAACCCTCAGCTTATAACACAAACCATTTGCACTGGTTCTGGTGCAGTCCCACATTAATTCCAAGGTTTGATCTGATTTTCAACACCCCCTTTCCCGTTTCATGCCAAGCTGAAAGAGCCACCCTTTCCCTGGGACCTTGAAGCTGCTCCCCTCCAAGGTGAGTCTCTCCACTTGCTGCAGGCACAGCATTCTTACCAAAGCTCCTTATCAGAAGCAATCAGAATAAAAGCCAGCCTGACAGGTTTCAGAACTTGAAGCTACTGAATTGGTCTGTTTGCAAAATAATTCCCCCAATAATAGAAGATTAACAATAAAAATCCCATGTAAAAGGGCAGTTGGACCTACAGGCATCCAAAAGCCATTTGAACTTGAGCTGAAAGACTGAGCCCTACAGTTTATCAGGAGCTCAGCTTCTGCAGAATGACATTAGAAGGACAAGAAAAAAATATAATCTTTTAAACCAGAGGAAGGGAGAAGATAATTTTTAAAAAATATTTATAGTGAAGGAAATTCTACAAGACAATAATTTCCTTAACATCCAAAAGACTTGAAATGTAAATGCAGCTGCTTGATTTTCTGGGTGTTATCCCACTGAAAACAGAACTACAACCTTCACATAATTGCACAATGACTTTTTTTTGTCTCGTTCTGTGTTACACAACATCCAGCAGGAAAGCCTTCACTTTGTTTAAGGAATTTTAGGGAACTCAGGCCACTGGAGTTCATGTTAAGTGAACCTTTACTGGATTTTCTGGTTTCTCCCTTGCTGGAGCTGCAATGAGGACAGGGATGCTCCCATTTCCAGTTTCTTATTCCCCACAGAAGGGCTGACCCACCACAGGTGCCGAAGCTCTTTGCTAAACGCAAGGCCATGCTCATTTTCTGAAATCTTCAAAAATCTAAAAGGTATAGAATGAGCATCCACTTCAACAATGTAACTTACAGCGTCTAGTAAATTCCACAGGAGAGGAAAGTGATCTGGGAATTCCCTCGACCTGGAGAGACTCATGTCAGAGAACTGGGAGCTGTGGGCACAACACAGCCCAGAGCTCTGAGTAACCTTAAAATGGAAACAAAAACTCTTTCCTTACCTCGAAGCCATGTTGCCATGCTTAACCCATGGGTTACACAGAGCGCTTTGGATGAAAGGCACTGGAGGAAAACAGAAGGAAAATGGCATTAGTGACTCTGCCTTTCCAGAATGTAAACTCCCCCCTGGACTGCTCCAGGAATGAGTGGTTTTCACCAAAAAGGGTTTAACCCTCAGGACCTGAGCCCTTTAAAGGCCAGGGGAGCAGCTCTGCTGAGCCCTGTGCTGGTTATTCATATGAATGAACAGAGCAGGTTTGCATTTCCATGCTCTGGGGATAAACGTTTGTAACAACTGCATATTTACTTGTCATTGCCTTTTCCATGAATGGCAGGAAGATTAGGATCATCCTCAAAGAAAGATTTGAGTTTCAGGTAGAATTCCCTTCTGTTGGAATTCTTTTTCCCCATCTTACAAGAAAAAAATTGGTGGAATTTCTGTCTCAAAGAGTTACAGAAGTTTGTAATATTGCCAAGACTGCTGGATACTTCCTTCCCCCCCTGCACCAACCCAGGGAAAGAAAGAAAAAAAAAAAAAGCCTGGATACATTTCCCAAGAATATCTACATATGCAATTCATGGACAGAATATTACCAGATATTTCAGAGAACCTTTCCCCTCTGTTTTGCACTAATCAAAATTTATTTTTATGCTTGGAAAGCATTTACTCCCTAAAACAGAGCATTCTTTCAAAACTTGGAAATAAAGTTCTCACATTTTTCAGTGAAAGAAAAGGATTAAAGATTATATTGAGAGAGCATCATTTTCACACAGGGTGAATAGTCTGCAGCAGTTCCCATGGGATCAGCTGCATATATTTAAAATCTTCCCACAAGACAACCATTGTTTCCTATGAGCCTCTCTTTTTTCCAGTCAGGACAGGTTTCCACACTTCACGTCCCTTAAAATTCCACGGATGCAGAGCTGGACCAGATGATGAAATGATAAATTATGAAGTGTATTAATTAATTTTAACTCCTAGAATTAATTTTAGGGGTTAAAACTGGTATTTACTGATGGAACACCTCGCAGCAGCGCTGGGAGCTGGCTTGCTGTCAGCATCCAGCTCTTGGACACAAGGAACCTGTGTCCCTGTGGAGGCCACTGAGGACAGTCAGCAAGTACAGAGCCTTGTAAGAGATCTCTCCTACCAGAATTCCAGGGCTGGGCCACCACCACAGCCTGAAGGCAGTTCAGGGTCCTTCCAGATGTGGGAATATTCTCCCCTGTGATGAACTGGTTTAATCAGCAGGTTTATGGGTCAGAATCTGCCTGAACCAGATCTACCGAGCTCCGAGGCAATTTTGGCTGCACAACCCGTGGAGGAGCCACTGCTGCAGAATGTAGGAATGTACTCAGGAACTTGGCAACTTCTACTGCTGCAAACCGACAACTTGATCAATTTTTCATATACATAAATTACTTGATAATCTGGGTGCTGTCAAGATAGTTTTCTCTGATTTTCAATCTATAAGAAATCCTATTTGGCTGCTGGTTCAGCACACACTGATGCTTTATATAACACTTCATAAGACATAGCATTTTTAACAGCAGTAAGGCAGATTTGTAACAATTCCATGTTTAAATGTTTCCATGATATTAAAATATTAGACTAAACTAAACAACAGTGCTAAAACGGAATAAATTTCTTCATAACAAACACCAATTCCATCACTGTCACAATGATGCCATCAAAAGCTGCTCATTTTCAAGGCTGCTTAACGAGATTTTAGATCTGTGACTTATTTTCAAGACTGCAGTGATGTTACAGAAAAAGAATTTGGTTTAAAATTTTACAAAGGGAATAATGTGTATTTCTGTCTAAAGGGAGTGAAGGAGGAAATGGGGCAGAGCATGAGGGACTGCAGGGTCAGAATACAGGGACCCTGTCATGAAAAATGCCACTCTGGCAGGGAAAATTGGACTAGAGCAGTAAATAAATGCAAAAATCACTGAACCTTAAAGTCTTCTGAAGCAGCAGTCACCAGACAAGCACTGAATGTCCTGAAGTTCCTCCCAGGTACCTGGCAGTCCACCCCAGTGTCTCTCCAGCTGGTGATTTAATAGGACCAGCAGCTCCCCAGCGTGCCCCCAAAGCAAGGGTTTAATTCTGGAGCTCAGGGACAAAGTGCCCCAAGCATGGTGAGGGGAAGGAGACAGCTGAGCCCCAGGAGGATCCAGGGGTGCTGCAGGTTCATGTCCCACACACAGACACTGCTTCTTCCTTCCCTGGCACCCCCAGCCAACTCACAGCACCCCTCACAGGCATCACTGTAACACATTTCTACACCCCCTAGCCACAGCTGCTGCAGTCAGAGAAACCCAGGCACAGCCACCCTGCTAACGACCGCATTCCCTCCAAACTCCCTCCATTATTTAACACTCAGCCCTGCTCCCCAATTCCCCTCCTCGCAGTAATTTATTCATTATTCTAGCTGTTACACGAACACATATTTAAGTTATTCATACCTCTCAGAAGCGAGACCTCAGAAAAACATGAATAATTGATGGCAAATTGGCGCTCTGTAGAGAAATTGGGATGGGCTCCATCCCAGCTGCCAGTGCCCCTTCCATCCCCCTGGCTCTGGTATGTGAGCGAGGCTGCTGGCGGGTGCTCAGCCCTGTCAAGCCGACCGTACAGTCTATTCAGTTACCCTGGAGTTGTCATGTGGAATCAAGCAAACAAATATCTTCTCTCCCTCTGCCCCAACCCCAGTGCTGGAAAACACATCAGGAATAATTCCTCACCCAGTTTAACTTGGGCAGCAGATCGAGTGAAAGTGCTCCCAGCTCGATATGGAATTTGAATTAGTTAAAAGGATTTATCAACAGCCAGTGGTTACATTCAGTTAATTAATAACCCGCTTAAGAGTAACAAGGAAATTGCAGAAGTTAATATTACTTATGGGGCCTCTTCTCGAAGGCTGGAGCCTCTCAGTGCCTCTGGAGGAGCTTTAGCCCAAAGAGAAGTCAGGGGAGGGCAGGACACTGAGGAAATGCACCTTTAAGCTGACACTTGTGGCATCTCACCAGCTCCTGAACCTCAGCCAGCCCTTCCAAAGGGACCTGCCCAGGTGGGACCCGTGCCCAGGACCTACCTGAGCACCTCCAGAGCTTGGCAGCTGTAACAGAAATGATCTCCAAAGCATTCCAGAGGAGTTTAGCACACACTTGATCCTTCCCCACCAAGAAGGTCCATACTTTTCCCCTTAACTTCCCTCTGATAAACGAATCCCCGATTCCTACCAAGTCAAGCTTAACTAAAACTGACCCTAGGGATCTGCGCCTGGCTGTGTCCTCCTCTCCTGGGAGAGCACAGCAGCAAAGCCCCACTGGGAGTGTCCCAGCAAGGACATTTTTCTAATAACAGCCAAAGAAATATCAAAGGAGCCAGCTGGGAACAGCCAAGTGTAAGGTCAAGCACCCTTAGGCAGCTGCTGGGAGAAAGGAAAGCCTGTTTGCCCAAAGATAATGAGGGGAAACATTTGTACAACTCTTGTTAGGGCTTCTGTATTAGTGAAGGAGTTTATAAATTATAGTTTTTTTTAAAAAATCTGCTCCCTAGAATACACATTCAGTCACACAGGTCCTCAATTTTGATAGCAATTCCTCCTAATGGCTTTTTTGCTCCTGCTTATTGCACCACAGCCCGGGCAATCAAATACAAAATTAATGGGGGGTGAACACATTCCTTTAATGATGTTAAAGTTATTGTTGTTCTTTAAGGGAAATCCAATTGTATGTTTCCTACATCTTCCTTTTAGCTCAGGAACGACAGGAACACAGCTTCTCTCCCACTTCCACGAGACTGTATAAAAGCTTGTGAGATGATGGCAGGACAGAAGTATTCTCACTCTGAAATTCATTTTCTAAACAAGAGATTTTAACGTAACAAATTTCACAGGGTAGGGTGGTCTGACTAGGGGAGCACAGGCAGGGGGTTGGATTTTATTTCTGCATCTGATAACAACTTTATTCCTTGTACAGCAGGAATTCAGAGCTTCCTTTGCCCACCATAAACCTAATTTTGACTTTTAATAGCAGCCAAAATCTCCCAGAGATTGTGGATTCCCCATCCCTGGAAGTGCCCAAGGCTAGGCTGGACTGGACTGGGCTGTGATAGTGGAAGGTGCTCATGGCAGGGGGTGGAAAAAAAATGAGCTTTAAAGTCTTTGCTGTAATAATAAGACAAACCAAGATATTGTGGCAATAAAGCAAAAAGGTTCACATAGATCTTTCACCAGCTGACAGAAGAGAATTTACTTTATGAAAATAGGTTTTTCCCCATCCTGGAAGAAAAGAAATTGGTTTTAATTTTTATTACAACAGCTACAATGAATGACGCCCTTTTTCAGCAAAGCCCTGGAAATATTTATTTTGTTAGACTTTTAAAAACAAACATCTTGTTAGGGAAGAGACAGGCTATTGTTCTCCCTCTGACTAATTGGGGAAAAGCAACAGAATATTCCGTATTCATTACATTTCAATTACATTTCACCAAAATGACTCATGTTATCTTCCACCCAGACAAAGTGTTTTAATTTTAATAACGACAATGCCGACAGCTACAATAGTGTTCTTGCAGAACTTTGCTTGTAAATAATTAACAATTGTTGTATAATGACAGAGAGGGGGTTGATAGCTCTATTAATTTCACAGTCAGGCTGGAGTCTCTTTAATTTTGGGTATTCATAAGAACCCACTCCCCTCCCAACATAACAGGCTAATGGCAAAATCAGGTTTATGTCCCTGCAGCCAGTCCCAATGCCAAAATCCTGTTGAATGCCAGGACTCAGCCATGGAAATCCAAGGAGAATTGTGCAGGACTCACAGATCACACCTCCAGAGGGTTTCAGTTTGGCTAATAACTGCCTGGGTTTGAGGCTGAAATCTGGAATGGGATAAATAAAGAGTTTCAAATCCTGCTCTGTGCTGGGGTAGCCTCAGCAGGGGACAGATCCAGGACAGGGCACCACTTATAAATGGCCTTTAAATATGTGCACTCCAAGCAGGACACCCACGAGTGTTCCCCTAATCCACTCATATTCTTAAAATCAGGCAACATTCCCCTGATTCTGGTGGAATCAGCCAGGACACAAATGCCTTGAGGACACGTAAAGGTTCCCCTTGTTGCCATACCAAGTCTCGCTTCTCCTCCAGTTACCGTGTACCAGCCACAGTCACAGCCCCTGCTGAAATTAAAAGGGGTTTTCCCTGAATAAAACTCTGGGATTATGACCCAGGTCTTGGAGGAGCCAAACCCTGCCGAGCCCTGGCTCTGCTGTTTGGGTCTGCAGGTGGGTATTGCCTGGTGCAATGCTCAGAGCTCATTAACAGCTGCCCTGCTCCGAAGGCTCATTTGCATCACAAACCCAACATCTGCTGCGCCACCATGGTGATAAAGTTTATCACAAATAGGGAAACTTTGCATACTCATTTTTTTTATAACCACTGCTGGCTCAGAGAGGTCTCCAAAATATTCACAAGCAACAGAAAAAGTCACCTCAGCCTCCCTTTGGACAAACTCAAACACACCCAGCCTTGTTTTCACATCCCCACACACATTCACATTTCACATCTCAGGTAACATTTTCATTAGCCACCTGCATCATTTCCCCACTGAACGCATATTTTATTACTTCAGACATCTCCTTCCACTGGCTTGGCTTTCCACAGACAGGGCTTCCTTAATTGAGCTGCATAGTTTATGAACTGTGCTAATTGAGCTGCATAACTCCGCTGCTGCCGGGGTTTCAGACCCTGAAGCCGACCCAGCATCGAGCGCTGGGTCGGTGCCACGGGAGCTGCAGCTCTGCGCGCTCAGGAGCCCTTTCACAGCCCCGCGCTCCTAACATTCCTGTAATCTTTTCCCACTTCGCAGTACCCGAAGGGCTCAAAAGCTGCATTCGGCTCGCACAAGTGTTTTTTAAATGAACAAATGAAGAAAGCTGCTGCTGACAGCCCAAGGAACGAACTCCCTGTCCCTGAGAGCAGCAGGGAGGAAAACTCACCCAGGAGAGCAAAAGCAGCTATCCCAAACAGAAAAAACCCGCCCGACTCCAGGGGCCGCTCCAAGCGCGCTGCCAGGTCCTGGGTAGGAGCCAGGAGCCTTTAAAAGGGTCCTGGAAGCAGGAAGGAGGAGCGGTATTGACAGGTAACCGTGCGGACCTGGCAGTCCCAGCTGCCCGAGTTAAGAGCTCAGCAATCAGGGCAGAGACACCGCGTCTGGAGCCAGGGCTGGTTCCGCACAGCATCCAGCTGTTTCTCACCCTAATTAAGTCTATAGGCTAACAGCGATTATTAATATTAATCACCCGGCCTCTGAAGCTGCTAATGAAACCAGCTAATCCGTAGCAGTGCAAATGAACACAGGGATTTGCGCTGAGTTACACGGGAGAGAAGCACTACCTGCTCTGCAAAGTGCTCACACCTTGCTTGAGCACAGTTCTCCTCCTGGCAACGGAGAGATGCCTCAGCAAGGCACTAAAAAGCCTAAAACATCTGCTGAATAAGCTTTCCATCATTAACGCTGCACCTCAGAGGAGCACAGGGCTTTGAAAGGGGAACACGCTTCCACCAGCACCTCGTTTCACAGCGGCAGCAGAGCTAAGCACAGCAGTCACTTGGGAACGTAAGGAAAGCAGGCAGGGGAAAACAGAACAGAGGCAGCACCTCACAGGAAACATTATTGAAATTAATTCACACCAGCACTGATGTGGAAGTGGCTTGGCAGGCACAGCTTTGTTTGCTAGATTTGTAGAACTCTTTGTGTAAATAAACATGAAACTGTAGAATGTTGGATTGGAAAATCCTTGAGCTTACCAAACCTGTTGAGGCAAGAGCTGTCAGGTCTAGGCTCGCCTGATGTTTGCCCTGATGTTGCTTCCCTAAGCAAAGCTTTTCAGCACTCCACAATTAGGAAATTACTCATTAGCCAGAGACTTTTCCCTACTCCATTAGGAACAGAAAACACCAGGCCACTGGTTTGTTCCGGTGTCTGAATTAATGATTCTTTGCTCTCTCAAATGTCTCCGTTTGAAGGAAATATCTCTTTATTTTTATCTCTTTCTCACTCTGCTCATGTTGTCCTGCCCTGTTCCTGAGCAATCCTCACTAAGTTTCCATTTCCTCAGTTTCTCTGTGTTTTGGGGGTTTTGTTAGTTTGGGTTTGTTTATGGGGTGGTTGTTCTGGGGGTTTTTTGTGTGGTGTCCCTGTATCTGTTTTTCCTCCAACATCCTCCCTAACCTGAGAAGTTCCTGCTGCAGAAACCAACTCCCTGAATTCTCAACACATTTTCCAGAGAAACCATTTTCCTCTCATAACTTCAAAATTTAAACCAATAGATCCTATGAAATAAAACAAGATCTGATCCTTTGTGTCCAAAATGTGGTTCCTGGCTTTTCCCCAGCAGGTCTGAATTTATCAAATCGTGAGGTGTACACATTGCATTAAAACCAAGTAATAGAAAATTCAGTGTTCACCTTTCAAGTCCAACTCGGTAGGAAACCAATTCAATTTTGCTGTCAATTACGTTAGGGAGAAATAGGAGAAAATAGAAAAAAAATCAGATTAATGCATTCTGAGATAAATGGTATTTCAGGTAAGTTTAATCTTACTTTTGAGAGGTGCAAACTCATCACATGCATCTACATTGAGGAGCCTGGGAGGCACAACACCAAAATTGTTTCACCCTCATTCAACTGAATTAGGGTTTCCTTTTTTTCCCTCAGCAGGACTCTCAGGACAGGATGAGGATTTCAGCTGGGGCCTGAAATTCCATATCCAGTTTAACTGACTTTAACCATAAAGGCAATTTTCTCCTAATCAGCAGTGAGATTGGCCCTCTGGTCTCCCTTGTCAGGCTGTAAATAGATGGTCACTTCTCTCTTTGGGAGGACAAGGATTAAAGGAAGGCAACACAGAAAAGAGAGGGAAACCCACGGGAGCTGGGGGTGGAGACCATGGATGTCAGAGACGTTTTTAGGAGGTTCCAGATCTCAGCTCAGCAGATTCTTCAGCTTAACTTTAACCACCTAAGAGTCTCAACTTTGTAATTATTCAGTGTTCCATCCCTTAGAGTGGGGTTGAGACTGGGAGGTTCCTCCAGTGACCACCAAGCCCAGCCCCAGCAGGGTGGTCAGGGCCACCTCCAGCTGGATTTTGAACCATTTCCAGGCTGACCCCTGGATTCAGTGCATCCCTGTCCTTCTTGTACTGAGGAGTTTGTTTTTCAGAAGTGAAGTGCATTTATCACCTCTCATCCACAGAAAAAACCAAAAAACTTCCTGAATGTCTTCAAATCCTTAACATTATTTCACCTGTAAAATGATAAAATCTACTTTGATTTGCCACTCTAACAGTGCCTTCACCCACCCTATATTTTGCTCCCAGGAGGGGTTAATGTCACACATATATACACACAAAGGATTTTTATATTTTAGTAGCAAGGCAACAAAGAAATTCACTTAATGACAAGTTCTTGGACTGATGCATTATTCATTTTCTTATGTGACAGCAGAACAAAACTGTAGCCATAAATATATAATGTTACACACCACTTTTAATGTCGTTTACATTTATGGAGTAATTGGCTGTCTTCCACATTATCCTCTCTTTAGTCACTTCTTTTTTAAGGGAGTGTCATGAAATGTAGCTCGTGGCATCAAAGATGTGTTTATTCAAGAACAGGGACAGCAACAGGCTGGGATAAATCCAGGAATCTCAATCTCTGTTTCTGAAAACTTTTTTTAGTCTCTGGAAGGATTTTAGAGTTATCTTTACACCACTTTTCCACATACAAATTGCTTTTTGCTCCTTTTTTTCCTATGATTAACATGAGTTTTTAAAAATTCAGGAACAAAAGGAGACAAGGTGAGAAAGAGGACCTGTGCCAAGGCTGCAGCAGAGATCCAAAGGAAACAGGGGCGGATTCAGACCAGCTGGACAACGTGCTTGCATGAAGGGTCAATCCACCCAGGAGCTCCCCTCCTACAACCACAGAATCCTGGAGTGCTTGGGATGGAGGGGACACCTTCCACTCCAGCCTGGTCTTCCCCACATAACAAAACCTGTTCCTTGCACAAGCCTGCCACCAGAAGTGCTACAAACCCTCCTGCTTTTGCCCATCCCCAACGGATGAGTGTCATGGACATATCAGGGAATTTCACCGTGCCAGACAAATGCAGCTCAACTGCCAAAACCAGCACTGAATCATTGCCTGAGCAGCAATTAAACTAGAACAATGCAGATAGCCAGAGCCTGCCTTTAATCATTCCCCCAGCCCTGTGTTAATTAGCTAGGCTGCAGCAACCACTGACATGATGAGCCGGTATGAGAATGAAAAGTAAAACAGTATTAAAAATTCAGTAAATTATACAACACTCTTCCCTATCAAAATATTCTAAAATATTCATGTTTGGCTTTCCAGGACCTTAAGGGGGCTTGCAAAGAGGCTGGAGGAGCACTTTTCACAAGGGTCTCGAGTGATAGCACAAGGGGGAATAGCCTTGAGCAAGAGGGCATGGTTAAATGGGATATTAGGGGAAAATTCTTCCCTGTGCAGGTGGGCAGGCCCTGGCACAAGTGCCCAGAGCAGCTGTGGCTTCTTCTGGATCCCTGGAAATGTCCAAGGCCAGGCTGGACAGGGCTTGGATCCACCTGGGACAGTGGAAGTGTCCCTGCCCATGGCAGGGGGTGGAATGGGATGGGATTTAAGGTCCTGCCAACCCAAACCGTTCTATGTTTCTAAAAGGACAAAGATCCCTACAAAGATCCTAGGATTGTCAATTAGAATTCTTTGTACCGTGGCCTTTGTTGATCAGATTAAACGTGTTTAAGCCAGCAGGTGGGTGCTGGCGCCGCACTGGGAAGGTCTCACGATGCTGTTCCAATTCCCGCAGGTCAGGCGGTGATGCCGCCCCTCTGCCCAGCGCTGGAGGGCACATCTGGACCAGGGGAGCAGATCACCCTCTGTGTGCCCTCTCAGGCTGGGATTCAGGGATTAAATCCCCGCCTGGCGGGGTGCCCGGGCCGAAGGGCGCAGCGCCGCTCGGCTCCGCCGGGCCCGGCCCTCAGGGAGCTGAGGCCGCAGCGCCGCCCGCCCGCCAGCAGGGGGCGCCCCGCGCCCGCGCTCTGAGGCGATGGCGGCCGCGGGCAGGGCAGGGGCGGCCGCTGTGGGGACCGTGCTGCCCCGGACATCCCGTGCCATCCCCGCCATCCCAGCCATCCCAGCTACCCCGGCCATCCCGCTTTCCCCGTGCTCCCCTTCTCTCTCCCCGTCCGCAGGGTCTCCTTCGAGGCGAGCCCGCCGCATGCCGGAGCGGCAGCCGCAGCCCTGCAGATCCGTGCCGGCCCCGCTCGGGTCCGTGTCCTCCGCTGCCGGTGCCCGGGCCCGCTCCCAGCGCCGTTCCCGGTTTTATTCCCGTGTCCTGCCTCGCCCGTTCCCGTGGCTCCCCCCGGGACCCGCTCCCTTCTCCGCAGGGAAGAGGGGAACGGCAGCCCCGGGAGCCCCGTTCCCGCAGGCTGCGGCTCTCCGGGATGGGATGCCGGGCTCTCCAGAAAGGCGCTTCCTTCTGTTCAGTTCTTTGGTTTATTATTGTTAATAAAGCCATAAAATCCTAGATCATAGCATCAAAGAACCCGGACTGGTTTGGGTTGGAAGGGATGGTAAAGCTCATCCCGTTCCAGCCCTGCCCTGGGCAGGGACACCTTCCACTATCCCACGTTAAGATAAACTGAGGTTGTTCTCTGGGAACTGGCCTTGGTTTCCAGGTGAAATCTGGCCAAGCAGAATTCACAACCAGGAGTGTCTAAAATGCTTTCAGAGAACAGTTTTGGCCGAAATCCAGTGACCGGATTAATACTAGGGCATACTTGTAAGAAGCCCTGGTTACTCCATAGCCCAGCTCCACCTTTTCCTTCCCCAGCAGGAATTAAGCGATGAACACTGTAAAACTGAACCCCTTTTGGGGCTTGATCTGTTCTTAACTGCAGTTTAAAGACCTTTGGCACACCAGCCAAACACACATCTGACATCCTCATACATCACTCGCAGTCCTGGGTGTTTGACATCCAGAGCGCAGGGATGTTCACAGCAGCTGGAGAGGCAGAGGAGCTGTGCCAAACCTCCCAAATTCCAGGGAAAACCTGCATTTCCTTGTCTGCGCTGGGAGCCTGTTCCTAAGCATGTAGATTTCACTTCTAAACCATTGTCTATTTCTGTTTACTCACTCCAGAGTAAGATATTAAAATGAAAAAAAAGTGTCCAAGCGAGAGGCTCAGGTTACTGATTCCTTATTCCTAAATACCTTGGACCACAACAGTGTTTGTAGCTGAGCAAGCACTAAACCTTTGCAAAAGGGGATGGTGCCAAGGGTCCAGGTCACACCTTCTCTGGAACTTCTCCATATGGAAGTAACCAGTATTTGAGCAGCAATCTCAGACAGAATATGAGGTTACAGGCAAAGAATTGTTATAGGAACATAAACCATTTTTAATATAGTTTTATAATTTGGGGGGTGGAACTGGATGATCTTTAAGCTCCCTTCCAACACAAACCATCCTATGCTTTTCTCATCACTGACAACTTCAATACTACAGCAAACAAAGAAATGTTCTGGCAGTCTCCTTGTCCTCCTTTTATGTGGAATTCCTGGGTTTGCTCTTCCTGGGACAGGACATTTTGCCAGGGATTTAAGAAAAGTAGCAATTTTTGTAATAGTAAAATTATAGTCTCAGGGACTGGCAACACAAATATTCTGCTGCATAAATATTGAATAGTAACAACCCAAAAATCAAATTTAAATACCACGTCTTGTTTTAGTGAGTCTGCTCAGCTGCACAGTGCCAGAATGGGATAAAAAGTACTTGAAACACTACATGCAACATTTTTTTAAACTTAAAAAGTTATTTTCAAAGATGGCTGCAAAATCTAGTAACTTCCCCAGTATAAGCAGAATAAACTGAATATATCCTCCAGGCTCAGGTGATTTCTCAGTGTATAAATGTATTTTTATTGTTTAATTGGTTTAGGTCCAATGATGACAGTTCTCTGGAGAGGCAGCCAACTCCTGCAGGAAACTTGTTCCAGCATTTAAAGCCATAAAAATATGAAGTCTCATGGAAAGAAAAAGGAGTTTCTGGTTGATGAGCAAAGTGAGTCCTAATTTTACAGAGAATTATGCTCTGTGAAAACAAATTTTGAGACTTTTTCAAGATTGGAATAGTTTGGTGCATAATGGTGGCATCATTTAGGGAGTTTTGGGGGCAGGATCACCCTACAAGTGCCTTCTGCAAGTTTTTTATGCTTCCCATGTTTCCTGTGGAGTGTTCAATGACACAAACTGTTTGACACTGTGTTGAGTCACTGATTAGGCTGGATGCATTTTAGTGACTTTAAAGCCCACCTGGAATCTGAGTCATAACTTACTTCTTGTTCAGAGCATTATCTCCAAATTAATTGCATGGAACCACCAGATAGATAAATATTTTATATAAATATATTTTTAAAGAGGGAGTAGCATGTTCAGAATCTGGGTAAGTACCTCTAAGGAAAGTTTTGTGACTTTATTAGCATCACATTGAACATGAAAAATCAGAGTTCTGGTCTTAGATTCCAATAAATTCCCTGGTTTAGCTTATCCTGCGGCAGATTTCTGGCCCCTCGTTGTCACAGACCACCACGAGCTCACACTAAAATGCTGCAGTGATAAATCTGAGGTGTTACATATTGGATCCACAAAGTATTTCTCTTTCTTGGAAGTCCAGCTCGTGTCTGCAATGAGCGAAGAGGAGCGAGCATTGTGTGGGGGATGCCTGGTTCACGGGGGCTGTGTTTATTCCCTGGAATCTGGCAGGTTCCTGCGGGAGACTGGGGCTGCTGCAGCCGACTGGATGTGCGGGGCTTTGCACAGAGGATGTTCAGCATCCCTAACCGGATTTGGGGATTTGCACGGGCTGGGAATGGGGGCAGAAATCAGCTCGTGGGATTGGAGCTCCATCCAGGAGTGATGGCTCCTCAGCTGCTCTCAGCAGCTCCCCAGCAGAGAGCAGGAGATTGTGCGGGATCGGAGCGCCCTGGGTTTGGCACCTCCTGCAAGGATGTGCCAGGGATGTGTGGGAGGGCTGGAGCAGGGCTCATTGCCATTGTCTGCTCGCTGCCTGCTGCACTCCCCTAAGCTGAAAGTCTTAAGCAGTTCTCAAATTCAAACATGAGTAATCTTGCCTGAAGCCTTTTGCAAAAGCTGCCTTTTTCTTTTTTTTTTTTTTTTTTTTTTTTTTTTTTTTTTTTTTTTTGTTTTTTTTTTTTTTTTTTTTTTTTTTAATTTTATCTTGGATATGTTCCTCTATCTGCATAATACAGACAGAATAATATGCCAGAGAAGCATGTTGTTCATGTTTGCAAAAATATTTGGTGGTTGACAAATGAGTTTGATGTACTGTGCTGTTGTACTGACTTGACACTAATCTCTGCCACTTAGAGCAAATGAGAATAAATCACCTCTCCTCTCTTATCTTCTCCACCCCGAGTTGTGTGTGCACTTGCAGCTCAAGCTGGCTCAAGGTTTATTTAAATCCATGCTTTCCCAGCAATCCTGTCCTGCCAATTCAGTTTGGGTTGGGAAAAGGTCAGGAGCAGCCCTGGAGTTGGCACTTGCACAGTGCTGAATCACTTGGTCACTGTGGTCAGCTTTCAGAATGCAGGTAGGACATGACAAAGGAAAAGGGGAAATTATCTCAGCAGCTGAAAATGCCTGGAAAAAAATGGGGTTGACTCCAAAGTCTGTTCCCATAATGGGGATCTAATTTACTGGCCTGGTAAAAGGGCTGTGGAGCTCAAGTGAAATAAAACCACGCTTGCTCAGCTGTTGAGCTCCAGAAATGTGAGCTGAAATATTAATTGGAGAAGGGTTTTACATTAAAGCTGTCATGTTTGTGAGCATGGAATTCAGCGAGGTATGTCCAGTGGGCTCAGGTTTGGGATTGCTCCCTAGTCCTCACTGTCAATCTGAATCACAGCTCTCCAATTCAGGGGCTTTAGCGGAGTTGTGAGCTCTCTGTTCATTCTGAGCCCTTCTGTGTTTAACACAGGGTTCTCTTATTTCTGCCATCTATAAACCAACTCATAATTGCCCAAATATTTACACTGATGTTTATTTCTGGCAGTGATTTGGTGTTTGTCATGCACATTATGATTATGAAGCAACATTTCTGTGCAGTTGAGAGGTATTTCAAATTACTTGCCTACTGAACAAGCAAATGTTTCATTTCCTTCAGATTGTCACTGCTGCTTTTTATGAGAACAAGGACCTAATTATGATTCCACAATTTGTGTACTGTAAGCTCAAGAATCAGAAGGTGACAAAAGGTAAGTTTTTACAACAATAAAATGTTCTCCCTGATGCAGCACAGCCTTGACTGAGAGATTTTCCTACAGCATTTAAATACATTTTATTTCAGAGGGATACAAAAACAGAGTGTACAAATTTTGGAGTTCTGAGACCTGTTGCCTCCAGTTTTCCTTTGCTTCTCATTTCTGACCCACACACATCTGTGAATATTTTCCATGGAGTACTTTCAGTTGATATAAAAAATGCAATAGATTTTTGGATTCTGGTTCCATATTTTAACTGATTCCATGGTTTTTGTGGAAATGTGTGGGAGTTGAAACCAAGCCTCATTTCTTTGTGGGGTTCAGTTGGTTTCCTCCCCGTTGATTGAATGTGGGCTTTATTTGCTTATAGCATAAAATATGTTGACATCTTCATGTGTTCTGTTTCAATACATGCATTAAAAAATCATATTCCAGGGAATGAAATTACTAGAGTTGTGCTTGAGCAAATCCTGGTGGTGGCTGGAATGTTCAGCCTGCCCAAGAACTACTGTTTTGTCTGAAATGGAAGACAGCTCTCTTCATATTGTATCAAATCAAAACCATTAACGCATCAATTTAAAAAAAAAAATAGGAAAGAAAATCCATGGTACAGCAGAGGTAACAAAAAGCTGAAGTAAACCAGATGCCTCCCCACAGACTAAATGGGGGTAACCAGATTCAATATGGAACTGATAATAAACCTGGAGATAGGGCAGTGCTGAGGGATTTCCTTCCTGCTGCCTCCTCTGGACACAAACCCAGGCTTTGGAGCATGGAACGGCCACTGCCTGGTCCAAAATGACACAGTGATCAATATCTTAGTGAGATTTTACTAATTCACATTCCAAATATCCTTGCTTTTGCAGTTTTTTATCAAGATGTGCGGCATGAAAGTTACATTCTGCTCTATTCATCAGTTTTGTTCGTCAGGTGTTATTTAATCATAAATTAGATATCATACATAACCATAATAAAAGAGAGAAGGTGAGAATGAACATTTCCTGTCAGGGGCAATGCCCACCAAGGAGTTCCCCAGCAGTTCCTCCACTGCCACCCTCAGCACTACAACAGTGAGCAGGGCTGGGCACAGAGCCCAGAAAAAGGGGGTGGAACTTCCACTGCTGCCAAGAAAAAGAGACATGAAATTCTACCTTTGCATTTGCATATTTGTACTGCAAACAGAAAGTGACCTCAAATCAACAGCAGATGTTATTTTTCAGCTAATTTGTTTGTGTGTCATTCCAGGCAGTCCCAGCCTGAGGAATTTGGGCACAGCCTGGATTGTGGGGTGTGGAGCTCTGAGTGGCACTGCCCTCTATCAGCTGCTCCTCAGGAACCAGCAGCACAGGCCAGCAATCCCAAGGAATAATGTCAATTCTTACCTGTTTCCATTAAAAAAAAAAATAAAAATAAAAATCCCATTCAGAAGTTTCTTGGAAAGTTTGTGTACTTAAAAAAAACCTGGAGGATTTTTTAACAAGGATATAGCAATCATGTATGTGGATGTTTTTCCCACCCATCCCAAAATAAAAAAGTTATAAAATTGCTTCTTTTAGCAGCTTCCCAGGCTTGTTGTGTCCTTTGGGCCCTGAGGATGCGCTGCTCTGAACTAACAGAACATAAATGTTGTGTCTCTGCCTGTGGGAAATGTTGTAAACATCCACGTGGAGACCACAAAAAAAATCAATAAAAGTGGAAAATCACCATTGTACCTGCTGCTGTCAGTGCAGCAGGAAAGTTCACAGCCCATTCCAGCAGTTTGATGGCCCTCCTGCTAATGCCAGGGAAATAATTGTAATCCAGCAGCACAGCCCAGCAGGGAGGCAGCTTATTTTCAAAACACAGCCACAGTGAGAAAACCAGCAACTCTTAAACTGTGAAAAATGAGTAGTTTGCTTTCTCCAGACAGGGTTTTTTTTTTTTTTTTTTTCATGGCTCAGTCTACAGTTTTTAGTTTTGATTTGAGTTATTGTGCCCAGGCTTTTTTAGCAGGAGGACTGGATTGATGTCAGTGTCATATCCCAAAGCCTGGCAGCAGTTTTGATCTGCAGTGTTGTGAGATGAAGATTAAACCCTTCCTAGCCCTCTCTGGTCATCTGAAGAGCAGCCCTGCCCTGCCTGAAAGGAGTTCTGTCCACAAACTCAGCCGTGGACTCTGGGTTTAATCCTCTGAAATGCCTCCGAGCATTCTTGCCAAAATCCATGTGCTTTTCTTGTCCAGAGCTCTCCTGACCTGATTGAAATGCCAGGCTTCATTTGTGGCTGTGTGTCCTGTGTTTTCCTGGGCAGCAGATTCCCTCAGCTCTGTAAAAACGTGAGTGGCTGTTTGGCAATTGTTTATTTAATTTTGTGTTCCTTCCAGTGTTGGGCTCTCCCTCACACCGAGCCCTCCTCAATTCAAACCCCCACTCTGCTTTTTTCACTGAAAAAAATGGGATTTTTTTCCCCCCCATTCAGAGAAGGATGATGAGAATTTTAGGAAAACACTGGTCTTTGATTGCTGGAGAAAGATTGATTGGCAGGGGAAGAATTTACAGCTGGATTTATCAGCAGAAATCTGCTTTCTATGATTGTTGTCATGAGCAAGTGGCATCCCCCCTTTTCTTTCTCCAAACTATTCCACCCTGGGAATAAAAGTTACAATTAGACATAAATTAGTGTTAAATCTTGGCCCCTTTTTGCCAAGGTACCATTACCTTTCACCACAGCCTCTTCACTATCAGTATATTTTTTTAACAATCAGTATATTTTAAAAAACCCAACAAACACATCAAACTACCAGAAGATTTTACTTTGTTCATTATATGCAGATATTTTAACTGATTATGGAAGTGATTAATTAATTTTTAAGGCTGTTGATATTCCCTCTCTACCTGGAATGGCACAGTATTTTAAAAAAGTCTGCTAAATACACTGCTACAGCAATAGATTCCTTAAACACTAGTTACCATTTGGAAACAGATTATCCCTGCTGTTTGCACTCCCACAAAAATGGCATTAACCAGAGATCCAAGCACTGTAACAGTTCCTGAATTTTCAGTGATTTGTGCTGAAACTCAGGAAATTCAGAGCCCCAGAAAGACAGGACAAGAATGACTGAAAGTCTTTGAATGGGTTATACCACAAAATGCCCAAATTATCTCTAACTGCCTACTATGGGTACATTTCAACATTTCTTTGTATTTATAGAACTGTTATTTTAATAATTTGTGTATAAAATTTGTGTTTAGCTCCAGAGAAGATGCACAGATGCACTTTTACCTGCTCTTTGCCTTGGCCCTGATGGGAAACTGCACCTGTGGACTGAGCCTTGTTCTAAAGATGCCAGAACCCAAATCCTCCCGGGCCCTCTGCTTTGTTCACCACCTTCCCTGGCTCATTGGGAGCTTTGGAGTTTTGTTCCTTGACATTTTGGTATCATTTTCCTATTACAGCTAAAGATTCAAGTAGGCTTACTAATAAATCGATCAGAAATGAAGTGGATTCTTTTTAAATTCACATTTTTTTCTAACCTGATAATAAAACCTTCTTGCTGAACAATAATTTGTACCCTTTCTATAATGATAATTCTTACAAGAATAGCAAGTTTAGAGAAAATACCAAAATTAAAGCTACTTTGAACAGGTTAATTTATAACTTGGAGTCAGTAAGTAGACACTAAAACTTGGGAAGGGTAGCCCATGGTGTTGGGGTATTTTTATATTTAATATATTCATACCCAGTGTAGTAGTTATTGTTAGTCATGCTCTTTCCAGGTGGAGCTTTGGCATTTTGTGATCAAGAAATAAAAAGCAAAATCTTTGGAGAAACTTTTGTACCTTGGCTTTAAACACCTGGTGAAAAGGGATGGATTGGGACTGTGCACTACAGTCACCTGTCTTGTTACCAGAGCTTGGATTTGCACTTAAAAGAACAAAAAAGGGAGATTTTCTGATTTTTCTTCTGTAGGAAGAATTGTAGGTTTGTGTGTGAAAACATCTCAGTGCTTAACACCATGAGCTGGAGCCATAAACCAGGATGGAACAAGGAGGGATTCCAGGCATTTTGTGTTAATCCATTCCAGATTAAAAGCAAGTTCTTCCCCAGATTTACCTGGAACTCTTCCAGGAGTTCTGATTCCCAGAAGTTCTGATTCCAGTCGGTGTTGTCTTTCTGATTAAAGGAATTTCAGAAGGCCCTGCAATCAGAGGAGTGACCAGACAGCCCTGGCCTCGGGATGGCCCTGAAATTCCAGTGCCATTCCCAAGCCCCAGCTTGTGGGCTGGGTAAAACCTTCTGCACCACGGAACACAATCCCCCACTGAGCCTGGGACACTGAACTGTGGGCTCTGGTCTGTTCTGAAACAAATTCTGCTGTTCTCTGTTATGGGACAGTGCATTCTGTGAGCAAACTGTGAGATTCAGGGGGTTATTCCATGAACCAAGTCCTGACTTTCTCCTGCTCCAGCCCCCAGCTGGAAACATAAACCAGGCAGTATTTATTTACCCAAAAACCCCCAGAACTTGATTTTGACGACCCTCACAGTACATTCTATACAGATTTGCAGATGCTTTTCTATGATAGACTGTGAAAATCAACTTTTTATTGCCCCCAAAGCTCCCCCGCTCCATTCCCTGCCCGGGACTGCAGTGCCAGCCTGCACATGACATCAATTCCTGGGCTCTGCCTTGATTGGGGTCTGAATCCAATCTTGTTAATAGTCCTCCAGTTCAAATTGTGTTGGAAACAGATGCTTCCAAATCAGGTTGAGGAGCTTACAGGAATCTGGTCAAGTATAAAGTGTTGGTTGGGAATGGATGAAGTATTTGTAATCAAGAGAAAACAAAAGCAGACCTCCTGCTTGGAGAGCCCTGAAGGTAAGGGAGGCACTGCTTTTAGAAAGAACTTCACTGCTGCCTCTTGCCAAGCAAGAAGATAAAAATCTGACAAATTTATCCATCACTTCAGTCCAGAAACCAAAGGATGGGCCACCTGGGTTTTGGAAAACAGGAATTAACCCCAAAAGTCCTAATTTCTAAGAGGGAGGCATTTCATCATTGGTATTTGTGTAACAGTCTGTTTTGAGGAGAAGTTGCCTAATTCTGGTTGAGTCTATTCCTGATTGTGTCCAGAGTTTCATTAGGTGGAAAATAAACCCTCATTTCTCAAGGTCCAAGGCAGGATTAAGAGTTCACTCACTCTGTGTCTGCTGCACTATTCCTGTGCTTCCATCTGACACAGACTAATCCTGGAAACAAATGGGCTCCTGCTCAGGCTGGAGCAGCAGCTCCAGGGCAGGATTCCCCCAGAGCCCCTTCAGCCTGGCTTAAGGGATAGCAACACCCTCACCCCAAAGCTGTGCTGGCTGCAGTTAGAGGGGTTTGGCTGCACAAACAGCCAATTATTCCCATAATTAATGGGAGTGTCCAGTTGTCTGTACAGCATGAGCTGCCCTCATGTTCACTTTGAGAGGAGTTTCATCACTGCACATTTCAATTATAAATTGGACAGAATTTCCTTTTCCAGTCAATGTTTCCTCTCACTTTGCAGCAGGAGATGGTTGGGATTCCTCGAGGTATTCTGGAGCTTGTCAGAGATGCTAAATCCGGGTTTGGATTTTAGTAGAGCTTTATGTTCTGTGCATGACTATTTAATGTTTCCCTTGTACACAGGGCTGCAGTCCTACTTGTTTGAAAATCCTAAATCAGTCCAGCCCTTGCTCTTGGAGCAGCACCATCCTGAAGCTTCTAAGAGCCTGAATCTAGTGCAAGTTTTTCTGGAAAACTTCACCCTTTCCTCTTATTTCCTCCCCCGTGTCCTTCCTCCCCTGCTCCCTCCAAACCCAAACAACTCTGCTTTGTGTTTAGTTCAGAAAAAACCCTTCACCGAGATTTTTTTCCTTATTTTTTAGCTTTGACATCACCCTATTGTCTGGGAATTATGTCCAGCTCTTCCACATGTTTTCCTTTTCATTTAACATGGCCAGGCTGTGACTGGATGGCCAGAGTTTATTCAGCAAGAGCCAAGCTGAATTCTCCTGCACCTCTGGAATCCTTTCTAACCCTCTACAAAACATCAGGCTCTGCAATTTAATTACTGGGCTAAAAATAGAAGCCTGGCCTGACAATTGAGCCAGAGGAGTTTCCCAGCCAGACACTGAACTTCTCTGCACTCCTGTAAATGCTTGGGGTTGCCTGCAGTTTTCAAACTCAGCTTTTCAATTCATCTCAGATTTTTAAATTGCCAGTACATTGTTTAATTTCGTGGAACAAATTTGCTGCAGTAGCTCAGTGGCTGTTGGAAAGTTTACCCTGAAACCCACTTTGGGTGTCTCCTCCACTCTGGGCTCTCTCTTGAGGTCTGAAAGTTCCTGGATTCGGTATTTTGGCAGTTTAGCTTTGTTTGTTTGTTTGTTTGTTTTTGTTTTTTTTTAAAAAATAAGCAGCTGATATATTTGCTGGAAATACTCTGGAATACTCACAAGCATTCTGGAAATACTCTTTGATAAGCTGCACATAATGAGTGTTTGTCATTTATTCACCTGCAGAGCTCTGGGGCTGTTGCCAATGTGGTGGCTCAGATGGTTTTTCCAGCCTTAAAAACTCCAAGGTTCTGCCATTCTGTAATCCATGGTGGGACTTCCAACAGATTCCCACGGTTTCCAGGGAAGCCTCTGTTAGAAGCCAAAGTGGTTTGTACCAAACTCAGAACTCAAGTACAAAACTCCTCAATTATCCAGCGAAACTTCAGGAGAATTGTGATTATTTTGCATTTAAGGGCTGCCTGTGCTCCAAGGCAATGATTTTACTGCAGAGCTGACACCAACAGCAGAAAGGACAAGGACACATTTGTTAATTCCTTTTACATGAGCAGTGTTTCAATGGCCTGCTTTACAATGGGGATAAATAATTATGTCTAATTGCACAACTCGTGCTGAAAACCGCTCTAAATGTTGAGTCATTTGTTGTCTGAGTGTCAGTGCCTGGAAATTTGGCTGCCTGGAAGTTTTGCAGGAGATGAGAATTGTGTTTTGTGACCAGGCCCTGCTGAACTATTGCTAAGAAGGGTTTTAAAATAATTTTTAATAACTTTTTCTCCTTACCAGCCTCTCCTCTCCTTTTAGACATTTGTGGGCTGATCAAGAAGCTCCTTTGATTTCAGGTAATTTAAAGGGACACAATATAAATTTTGGTTTTAAATAATAAAAACTACTCAAAAATAAATTTGTTTTTAAATAATAAACTAATGGATTGTATTTAAATTTCTACCAAAAGCACCCCCTGGAAATGAAATGTTTTCCCTGTGTTTTTGAGGATCCATTACTTTATTAGTTTCAGTCTGTATTTCCCTGATTTCTGGAGTGAGTAGAGGGAATTAAAAATTAACCTTTTCAGTCCATAAATTAAAATGCAATTTGTTGTCCTCCCAGATTTATCTGCTGTACACATGAGATTAGCAATCTCCTGCTTGGCTGTGATTGAAACCATGACTTGTTCCTTCTTAATGCCCTTAGAATTTGTTCTTCCATCATTTCTTCAAAGATTATTTCTCCTTTTATTGCTGCTCTGTGTAATCCTATTTTGGGCTGTCTTTTTATCCCCGTTTCATACTGCTGGTTAGAACAGCCAAATGTGGGGTGTATAAAGTTGCTGTGATTTAATTTGAGGCTTTTGACTGAAAATAATTTGAATTTTTGCATGTGAAGCAGCAGTAGTTATTTACTGATAGCTCATATATAAGTAATTACTGTGTATGGGTTAAATCAAGGCTTCAGTTTGAGTAAATTTTATTTCCATACTCAAACATTCCAGGTTAAAGGCAGATCCTGATCACCTCTTCCTTAATCCCAGGAAAACACAGCGTGGAGCTCCCATCCCAGTTACTTTATTGGACAGCAAAGTGCCTTAAATCTTCTTGATTTATTTTACTAATTCTTCCCTAGTGCTGCTTGTAATCCGAGATTAACGGCATTGTTTGCTAATTTCATTGTTTTAACTATCATGGAAATCTCATTAACTAAAGGAAACATCTAAAATGTCTGCAGGGCTTTATTTTTAGACAAATTAATCCCATTTTAAATAAATTTACCCCACCACAGTTCTCTGCTGTCATCAGCAATCTCCTCCAAGACTGGAGTTACTCCTGGTTGTTACATCCCAGCTTTGATGTTCAGTAAGAAAACTGTGTCTAAAATAAGAAAACTCTGCTTTATTTGCACCTTCTGCCTTTTTCCTGGAAAGTGAGGTTTTCCCAAGTCCATCCTGGTGTTCCCCCTCCCCAAACTTGTGTTCCTGGGAAGGGGAGCTGGCTCAGCACGAGTGTGGAGCCACAGCTGGTCACTCCAGCCTCCCATTCCCTCTGTCCCCTACCAAGGAGCTCTCCAGAATCCTCTGCAAGCAACAAAAGCTGCTCCCACAATTTTTGGGGTACAACCCCTGTATTCCCAAAGCCGCTGGCGGACACGGCCCTGCTCCCTGCAGAGGCTGGGCAGTCAGGAACACAGTGATCCCTGGCTCAGGAGCCTTGGGACAGCACCCATGGATGTCCCAGCTGGAGCAGCCCAGTTCCCTGCTCCGTGCTGGGATTGCTCCTGGAGCAGCCCAGTTCCCTGCTCCGTGCTGGGATGAGCTGGGATTGCTGCTGGAGCAGCCCAGTTCCCTGCTCCGTGCTGGGATTGCTGCTGGAGCAGCCCAGTTCCCTGCCGGGATGAGCTGGGATTGCCGCCGGGCTGTGTCCCCTGCCCTGGGAGGTGACAGGGATGCACGCAGACATTCCCCGGCAGCACAGCCTCGCTCCAGAGGCTCTGGACCTGTCCCCTGGAAGCTGCTCCAGCTTTTCCAAACCCCAGGCCGGGAGTTTCCCGGCCCTCCTGCCGGCTAAGGAGCCCCATCGCAGCGGGGAGTTAAATGCAGCCCCTGCTGGGGGGTGTTAAGGGAATCTTAATGGCACGAGGGAGGATTCATGAATATTAACAGCTTCCAGTGCCTCGGTGTCCATCGTGTGGCTGCTTGTGAGAGGCTGCTGGAAATATATGGGACGGAGACAGGGCATTGATTCATTCCAGGATGAGGGGGGTCGCCCTAATGTGCTCCAAACAGCTTTTAAATAATGACTGCGGAGGAATTAAGACCAGTTTAATCCGACTAAATAATACTCCTAATGATAAACCATTAAAATCAAGTTGACTTTTAGATTCTAGCAATTGTATCAGACAAGGTGATTACACTCACCATCAGTATTGATAATCATTAAAATAGATTAAACCATGGACTGGGAAATGAGAGATGCTGGGTGACTCTGGCAGAAATGCTGCTTTGACTTTCCAGCAGGGCCCCTCCTGCTCCCTGGAACTTCTGCTGCTCCCTGAGGATTCAGGGACCAGGCACTGTTCTCCACGAGCCTCAGAATGAGCAACTCTTGAAACAGCACATTTTATCTCAAAATGTCTTGGGAGGGTGGCTGCAGACAACAGGAAGGAAAAGGATTGTGTGGTCTTGCCTTGGTCCACCCGCTCTGCCTGGAGCCCAACCCTTGTTCTGCTGGAGGACATTTTCCAGGGTGGGAACACATCCAGAGGGAATCCTCACTGGGAACTGAGCTTTGATTCCTTCAGCAGCAGCCTGAGGTTTCTCCTCTTAAAGGAAGTTCTTGTAGATGTGGCCCAAAGTGACTCTGAGGAAGCTGAGCATTCAGAGCTGCCCCGAGCAGAGCCTCAGCCCTGAGCTGCACGTGGCTGGACACCAGCTAGCCCTAAAGCCACCAGCCCACGGGGCCAGAACCAGGTGGTCTTTGAGGTCCCTCCCAAACCATTCTGTGATCCTGTGACAGTGGGAAGGACCAGAAGCAGCCAAGGCAGGGGGGGAGAGAGAGGAACCTCATCAGAGCTGCTCTTTTCTTGCCACAGGCAGCACCTCTGCCCCGTGGATTGGCCAGAATCCCAGAGCTTGATGATAAAAATCCCCTCCACAGGAAGAGAGAAGGTGTTCTGTGAGTGGACGGTGCAGAAGAGCTCTTGGGCACGTTGGAGAAGGAATTTCTCAGTGTTCCAAAAGGGTCCTTGCAATGGAGCCTCCCCCTGCAGTGTTCCCTGCGAGCCACCTCATCCCTCTGAGGGCTCTAACTCAGCCTGGAGTGTTTGGGGTGATCCAGGGCAGCGTGGCTGCTGCTCTGCCCTGGGAATATTGATATGGAGCACTCACTTGTCTGTGCCTTCAATTGCAAAGGGCTTTTTAAAATTGATTACTGGTCTGGCTCAAGTTATTGGATGACCCTGTAAATACAGAGCGAGGATGGGCGTTTTATGATGTCTGACTTGCCTACAATATTTTTTTATTAAGTAAACGGTAATGGAAATATTGGGTTTTCATTCCTTGCTTGCTCCTTTCCCAACAATTGCCAGTAAATCAAAGTTGCAAAGAGCTGCTCCGTGCTGGCAAAGCTGACAGAGCCTGGTGGGCACTCATTTTGGAGATGATATGCCCTTATTTCTAGGCACTCAGCAGACTTCAGCGCTGATGTATTGACACTCCCAGCTTTCAGGTCAAGGAAATAGTGCAGGAAAGCATTTCCAGCAGAGAAATGCCCATATTTTAAAGTAAGGACTGCCGGTGGTAGCGACGCCAATTTGCTGAGGTACAAAAATGCCACGCTTAGAAAGCAAGGAAGTATTTCTTCCCTTCTTCTTCCAACATCACGTCTGGGTGTCTCCATATCCATCAGGCACTTTGGACAGCACAGAAACCCCTGTGAGCCCCTGGCCACGGGGCCAGGCTTGGGCCATCTCTCCCATCACACATCTCACACCCACGGCCCAGCAACTGGGGCGCCTTCCCGCCCTCCCAGGAAGGATTTTCCCCTCACACCTGATCCAAATCCCCTTTATTTTAAGTGATTTGTTTATAACCCAAGAGCAGCCAGCCCGGCTCAGCCTGGTTTCTTTAGGATGGGTGATTCCAGCTGGGATTCCCTGGGATACTGGGAGCCCCGGGATGCTGGGACTGGCTGGGACATCGCTGCTGCTCTGCCAGGGGAGCTGTGAGCCCGCATCCCTCATCACATCCTGCATCCCATCCCGCATCCCTCATCCCACCCTGCATCCCTCATCACATCCTGCATCGCACATCCCATCCCGCACCCCGCATCCCATCCTGCATCCTTCATCCCATCCCTCATCCCCCATCCCATGGCGGCCGGGGCCGCTCCCACCAGATGGAGCAGTTGCTGTTCCAGCGCTGCCGAGCCGTGAATCCCAAACTCCGCGGAGCTGCGGCTCCAGCACGGACGCGCTGATCCTGCGGCTGCTCCCGGGTGTGGATCCGCCGCGGAGCTCCCGGAGCCACGAGAACCAAACCCCAGCCCTCCTTTGCTTCTCTCGTTTTAGCAGCCTCTGCTTCCCGAGCACGTCCCAGCTCTGCCCGTGTTTTTCCCGGCTTTGCCCCGTTTTAGCTGGGCTGCTGCTGTTTTAGCACACTCTTTTCACTCTCTTTGGCCAAAAGGGCAAAGAGGTGATCAGAGATCAGACAACACACAACAGTGAAACGTGCTCCAGGTGTGGACTGGGGGTGTCTCTCCAGGGGGGAGCAGAGGATGCCCACACAGCCACCCCATCCCTTGGCACTGCTCTGGGGCTGGGGCTGGACCTTGTGGCTCTGCACAACCCCCAGACAGGGACAGGAGGAGAGGGAACGGCCTCAGGCTGGGCCAGGGGAGGGGAGGGTTGGATATTGAGAGAATTTCTTCTCAGAAGGGGCTGTCCAGCCTGGCCCAGCTGCTCAGGGCGAAGTGGTGAAGTCCCCGGCCCTGGAGGGATTTATCAGCCCTGTGGATGTGGCACTTGGGGACATGGCCAGTGTGGCCTTGGCACTGCTGGGGGAATGGATGGACTCCATGACCTCAGAGGGCTGTTCCAAACGGACAATTTCTGAGTCTGTTCCTTGACTCTCCTACTGCTTTAAAAAGAAATTGTTCCTAAGCCCTCCTGCCCTGGCTGCACTCTGCCATGGAGGGTGCTGTTAAACCCTGTGTGCCCGTACTAACCACGAGAGGTAAAACTTGAGATTCTTCCATCTGCTCTGCTGGAGGTGAACCTCGGGGTCCAGGTACCCCCAGAATTTGGAAGGCTCAGCCAGAACTCCAGATGTTGCAGTTTGGAGCTGGCTCTGAGCTGGTGAAACACCAAGGTGGGATTTATTATTGCATCATTCGTCTGCACATCGAAAATAAGATTGTGTTACATAATCGCATCTCATTTGTTATTTATTGCTTTCTCTCCCTGCACAGATGTGGATGTTTCTCCCTCTCTCCTGGTGGATAATCCCTGTGGTTTTCCTGCTGGGCTGTGGGAGGTGCTGTGGGATGGGTGGGGAGCCAGGGGCTGGAGGGACAGGATGGGTTGAAGTTTTTCCAAAGAAAACCAACATCTTTTACCTGTTAATGCCTACAAAACTGCAGGAACTTCTGCAAACAGCGAGTTCAGGGGCCATGGCTTGTCCTGGGAGGTGAAATGCTTGGACATCGAGCTGATACTGCTACAAAAAATGCCCCAAAAAAAGTTTGATGGCACCAAACCCCACCATTGCTTGTGCAGGTAACTCTCCCGTGCCTGCCTGCTGCCTTTTCCTGCCTTTTCCTGAAGTGCAGGCAGGGCAGGCAGAGTCACCCCCAGGCTCCTGCTGTGCTGCCTGGGCATGACAATTTGGATCCAGGTGCTGCCAAAGTGCAATCCTTGCTGCTCAGTGCAAAAAAAAACCTGCAGCAGGAGCTTTCCCTGGTGCCCTCCCTGCCCAGCAGCCTTCCAGAGCTCAAGGAGCATTAGGACAACGCTCTCAGGGCATGGTGGGGGTTTGGGAGTGTCCTGTGCAGGGCCAGGGGTTGGACTGGATGATCCCTGTGGGTCCCTCCCTGCTCAGAGTGTTCTGTGATTCTGGGACTCTTCTGTCTCACAGAGCATCCCACAGTGAGCTGAGCCCATCCACACCCCGGGTAAAACCCACATCCTGCTGAGAGAAAGTGAGATTTAGGATTTAGAAATAGTATGAGGTGAAAGGGCTTGGAAGGGGCTCTGCATTGCACCAAAATCTACAGGTGGTTGTGGGTGCCAACCCTGCTGCTCACACAGAGCACTCGGAATAGATTCTGCTCTCTAATCCAGACGGATCAGCCCTTGGAGCACGTCCTTTCTCCCAGTCTCCCCCATGCCCACACGTATCAGTTCCATCTCCCAAACCACAACAGACAAATGATTTGAGTTGTGTTTTGGATCCCACAGCAAATTTAACATGACCCCGGCGGTGCTGGCGCTGCAAGAACTCGCCCCAAGCACAAAGCTGGAGACAGGTTTGATTTTAAACCTCTTTATCCAATATTCCAGCTCCTACTTAAAAGCAGGTGTATGATGGGCACGTAATAAATGTTGATCTTCTCGCTCCAACTCTCTGCTAATGTGATTTTTGGTGCTGCATCATGTAGAAAATATGAATTCTTGTTTTCTTATGTAAAAGTGCTGTCACAAACCCCAGCAAGTTTTCAGTGTGATGAGACCCTTAAAAAGGGGAGATTTTTGTTGTGCTGTAGTTACTGATGTCTTCTGCAAAGGAGATCCTTAGGACACAGGAGCAGCTCTGGCTGCCAGTGCTGGGAATCCCTTGGACCCCCACGGAACGCAGGGACAGCGATGGAAAACCTCCCCAGCTTCTTGCCAGGGTCTGTCCTGCCTCGCTCTGTGCTTCTCTCAGGTTTTTCACTTGGGACCAGCCTGTGTCCCCTCCCTGCCTGTGTCCCTCACTGCCCTCACACAGAAAGGCTTTTCCTGCCAGCCCGACACCGCTTGTCTGAACTCACTGCTGTCCCTAAGGTGACCTGGTGGCACCAAGGGGCACAGGGACAGTTTCCTCTCCATGCAGAATTCCCTCAGCAATGCTGTCCTGGCCCTGGCTGCTGCACAGCACGAGGGTTTCTCACTGACTGTCCCAAAGGTGAAGCTGCTGGTGAATGTTTGATCATTCCTCTGCAGCCCAAATTAATTAAACCACACCGGATCTGTTGTGTGGAATAAATGGGAATAATTTTACGTGGTGGAGTGATTACAATGTGTGCTCTTCCAGGGCAAATATGGGAAAGCAGGGTCCTTTGCTGGGTGGGGAGGGTGCTCCCCTGCTTTTCCATACATCCCTGAGCTAAGAGGGAATGTGGAGTAATGCAGGGTGACTTAATACCCAACATGACAGATGGATAATCCACACCCATGTAAAACGTTGTAAGCACCCGCTGCACGTGACCAGCCTTCATCCAAAACATGTGTGGATCTCCAACATTCCCTGCACAGCATTCCCTGCACAGCATTCCCTGCACAGCATTCCCTGCACAGCACTCCCTGCACAGCATCCCCTGCACAGCATTCCATGCACTGCATTCCCTGCACTGCATTCCCTGCGCTGCATTCCCTGTACAGCATTCCCTGCACAGCATTCCGTGCACTGCATTCCCTGCACTGCATTCCCTGCACAGCACTTCCTGTACAGCATTCCCTGCACCAACACTCCCTGCACAGCATTCCCTGCACTGCATTCCCTGTGCTGCATTCCTTGTACGGCATTCCCTGCACAGCATTCCCTGTGCTGCATTCCCTGCACTGCATTCCCACCTGTCTCATTCCGACCCCTTGCCAGGGGCAGGGACAGCCCCCAGACCTCCAACTGCTCCAGAAGAAATGACAATTACTGACAGCCCACTCAGGAGCAGTGCAAGCATGCATTTCCTGAAAATTCTGTGGTTTTAACTGAAAACTGGGATGTGGAGCCACCAGCCGGAGAACAAAGGTGACAGAGCTGTCAGAACCGAGCTTTGTCTTCAGAACCATTATTCAATCATCAGAAGATGCTGCTGAGAGAGGAGCACAACCCAAATTCCTTAAAAATCCTTTCAGATAATAAGGCCACAGTCAATAGTACCCACGGAAGAGGAGGAGATTTGGAAGTTCCTTTGGAAAAGATCCAGCTCCTCTCAGAATTCTCCTCCAGGATGTTTGGAGCATTGGGGAGTAGCTCCAGGAGTGTGGGGCAGGCTGTGCCCAGGAGCCCAGACCTGTGCAGGATGGAAGGAAAACCTCTTCAATCCTCTAGAAAGCAACCAAAAAATTAAATTTTGGGTGTTTAATACATGAAATTTCCAGTTTCTAGGAGAATGGTTGCTTCTCTCCATGCTGGTGGTGCTCCCTCAATCCTCACATCTCCAGGAGTTTGGGGTCCCTGGATTCTCTTCAAGGTGAAGGGAACAATGCATTTTGGAAGAGGGGCTTTTTGGATTAACATATTGATAATTTCGGGGTTTGCAAAATTTCTCAGCTCCCGATCCCTCCCACTGCTGGTATTTGCTTTCCAAAAGAGAAAATGGGATTTGCATTTCCCAGCCACGCCAAACTTGGGCTCCTGATGCGCAACACAGATCCTGTCCCAGCCGAGCTCTCCGCTGCTGCCCTGGAGGAAAACGGGAATCTGAAGGAAGTGTGGGAAATGGGAATCAAACAGAGTACAAAGAAATGAAGAGCCCAATTTTGGGGAGGGATGAGGAGCACTCCTGCACACAATCCCCCCCTCCTGTGCTGCCTGTGTTCACAGATTCTTGTTTTGACTCATCCTGCAGCTCCAGCTGTGGCAGCAGCTTCTAAGAGAGTGGCTCAAATACAAATTTGATGTTCAAGTGGAGGAATCAACAGAATTATTCAAGTGGTGCAGAAACAGCCTCAGAAAAGAGTGTGTGCAGCATCTCAGCTATTAATGTATTATTCCCCAACAGCACTCCTCGCTCATTGAAAGAGCAGAAAGGCCTGATTTGGAATGCTCCAGTTTATATAAGAATATTAAATATGCCAAAGCTTTTCCAAATAATAGTTTGATTAGTCCCTGCTGGGATCACTCAGGGATCCAATCCTGCTCTGTGCAGTACCCAGGGCACCTCTACCCACAGCTCCCAGGGTGACATCACACCTGGAAGGGCCACTCGGTGCTTCATTTGCATAAGACGTTCATTAACAAGTAATTAAATGGCAGGAGTGAGGGCCCCACACCCCTGAGCTGTCTGGATGGGCAGGGTTTGGTGGAGGAGCCAAGGAGCTTCCCTGGTACCCCTGAGCCTGTTTGGTGTTTTTGTAAAACCATCTGTGGGTGCACCAGATCCAGGGTTTGTGGTTCTTATCAGTGCTGCTGTCAGTGCCCAGCTTTGGACAGCACAGACCTGGGGGGGCAGGAGGGGAGCTCTGGGCACGGCCTGGGGATGATTCCTGTTCTGGTGTGATTCCACACACCCAGAGGTAAATCCCCAGGAGTCTGATTTCTGTTCTTGTATGATTCTAAACACCCTAAGGTAAATCACCAGGAGTTTGATTTCTGTTCTGGTGTGATTCTAAACACCCAAAGGTAAATCCCCAGGAGTTTGATTCCTGTTCTGGTGTGATTCCACACACCCAGAGGTAAATCCCCAGGAGTCTGATTTCTATTTTTGTATGATTCCAAACACCCAGAGGTAAATCCCCAGGAGTCTGATTTCTATTCTGGTGTAATTCCAGAGATAAATCCCCAGGAGTCTGATTTCTATTCTTGTATGATTCTAAACACCCAGAGATAAATCCCCAGGAGTTTGATTCCTGTTCTGGTATGATTCTAAACACCCAGAGGTAAATCCCCAGGAGTGTGCTATCTGTGTGGAGCACACAGCTTTACTGGAGAATGCCTTTCCACCCAAGGTGGCTGCAGGGACACAAATCCATCCTTGACCCAGCTGGAGAAGGGCAGTGGCAGCACCCTGAGTGCCACCACACCGTGCTGGAGCAGCATTCCCGTTCCCAGGAGCCAAGCCCAGCGGAGCTGCCCCAGCGCTCGCAGGCCCTGCACGGGGGCAGCTGGAGCTGGGCACTGCTCTGTTGGCACGGGCTGCTGGGGCAGTTCACCCTTCTGGCTGTGCTCCCAGCGTGGTTCCCTGCACACGGGGGGCTGCCACGTCCCCCTGTCCCCTGGCTGGTGTCACACCCAGCCCGCAGCTCCGGGGCTGCCTCTGGAGCTGCTCTTTGGAGCTACTCAGTATTCAGTGGCACCACTTACCTAATGCACACGGATTTAATTCATTTCTGATTGATCCCATAATTACAAAATTTGTTTAAAGCTGTTATATTATCTCCTTATTTGACACAATATGGCACAATTTTGTTATAGTATTGAAAACCAAATAAGACAACTGCAGCTGGTAGCATTTCAAAGAGCCATTCCCTTTAAGATGAAATCAATCCTGTTTCAAGTTTATTCCCTTGCTTTAGGATCGAGGCTCTAGGGGTGTATTTTGCTGAAAAACGTCTTTTTGATTTTTCAGAAATTCTTCAGATTAATATGCAGCTGTCATTGCAAGGCAAATCCAGCCCGGCTTTCATGTGCTCCCTTCTCCCCGGGCTGTGGCGAGTGCCCGGCCCTGCCGGGAGCCACCGCGGCGCTGGTGACAGCCGGGACACGGCCACCCGGGCACGGCCACCCGGCCACGGCCACCCGGCCTCGCCCCTCGGCCCGCCCCGCACTCACCGGCCTAAAGCAGGAGCCTGACAGCACGGAGAGCCCGGGTCCTTTGTGCGGCCCCCGGAGTGTCCTTTGAAAAGTTGTTTAACTTGCAGATCATGTCGACAAAACTTTCCAAGGGGATGCTTTGGAGTAAATAGACGCTGACGGCCCTGAGTGAAGTTTAAATATTTATATCAATATTTGACTTATTCTTTCAGCAGCATCGATCACAGAAGCACGGAAGGGTTTGGGTTGGGAGGGACATGAAAGCTCATCCCATGTCCCACGGGCAGGGACACCTCCCACCGTCCCAGGCTGCTCCAAGCCCTGTCCAGCCTGGCCTTGGGCACTGCCAGGGATCCAGGGGCAGCCCCAGCTGCTCTGGGCACCCGTGCCAGGGCCTGCCCACCCTGCCAGCCAGGAATTCCCTCCCAGAATCCCATCCATCCCTGCCCTCTCTCCATGCGAGGCCATTCCCTTTTCTCATGGATGTGCCCTACAGACACTCCACCTCAGCCATGGCTCATCCCTGGTGCTCGGGAAGGAATTTTCCCGTTTTCTCCCTGCATTCCATCCCTGCAGAGCCGCCCGGGCTGTTGAGGACCGGGATGATCTCAGCCCAGCAGCTCCTGCCCAGGATTTGCCTGGGTGGGCAGAGGAGACCCTGGGGGCTGCTGGAGCTCCTGCCCTGCAGAAAACACTGCCACAGCTTTCCAGACGGCGTCAGAAAAAAAGGAAGAACTTCTCTTTTTATTCTTTTCCTTACTGAGTGGGAAGAAAGAAGGAAAAGGGTTATTTGAGTGCTCCTGTGGACTCCCGAGCCTGCCCAGCACCGCTCCTTCCCTGCTGGAGCATCCAGGCAGGTGAGAGCAGGGATGGAGCGCTCCGGGAAGGGGAGCGGGGCCGGTCTGGGACGTTCCTGAAGGCTTTAAAGAGCTCGTCTCAGAGCGGGGACAGGGATCAGTCTCTTTTCTTGCAACTCGCTTCACAGAGAGCGCCGCTGTCCCCTGACATCTTCAAACGCGGCGCTGGCAGAGCGATTGAAAGGCGGCGTGCGGGAGGAGCGCTCCTGCGGCCGCATGAAACGCGGGAGATGCGCTCCCCTTCCCCACCACCGCCGAGCCTTTCCGAGCAGGATTCCTCTGCTGCCGCGGCCCCAAACCCGGCCTTGGCCTCTGCAGAGGCTGGGGTTATGGGGGGCTGGGGGCACTGGGGGCACTGGGGTTATGGGGGGCTGGGGGCACTGGGAGTACTGGGGTTATGGGGGGGCTGAAGCACTGGGGGTGTTGGAGATACTGGGAGTACTGGGATTGTGGAGGCACTGAGGTGCTGAGGGCACTGGGGACACTGGGGTGCTGAGGGCACTGGAGGGTTCTGAGGGCTCTGGGGTTGCTGAGGGTGCCGGGGGATCTGGGGGTGCTGGGGTTCTAGGGGATTTGGGGAATCTGGGGGTTCTAGGGGATCTGGGGGATCGGGGGTTTGGGNNNNGGGTTTGGGGGCTCTGGGGGTGCTGGGGTGCATCACCTCGGGCTGCACCGAGCCCTCAGCCCTGCCAGCTGGTCCCTGCCGTCACCGTCAGGCGGTGTCACCTCCCGGCTGTCCCACCCGCCGTGCCCCCAGGGGCCGGGGCTGACCCCCGGCCGGGGCTGAGCCTGCCCAGGACCCTCCCGAGCCCGGGGCCGCCCCGGCTGCTGCTCCTGACAGCAGGATGCAAACGAACGGCTCTGCAGCGTGTTGGATAAATACAATGTTTGTTCTTCCTAATGGATTTCAGCAAGATATGGTAAATATTAACTCCCAGGTGGGGCAAATGCATTATTCATCAGCAGGCTCCCTCCGCAGGCTCCTGATGAACGCGTGGCAGCCCTGGCTGCGGCAGAGTTAATTCTCCTCCCAGGAGCTGGGCTGGGGCTGGGATTTGTGCTGGGAGCAGCATCGATAAGCCAGGTCTGGTTCTGTCTTGCTGAGCAGAGCTCACACAGCAGCGAGGGCTTTGCTGCAGAGCTGGGGGACCCAGCCCGGACAGCTGACCCCAGGGGTTTCATTTGATCCCTCCCCAAATCCCTCCAGAGGAGCTAGGAGTGACTGAAACCTCAGTGAGGTGATGCAGGTGAGTGGTTGAGCTGGGGACAGCTCTGACACCATTTCTGGGGGAGAAGATGGGGTTTGGTCATTAATTACCCCTCTCCCCTGTGTCCACACACTCCTCTCTGGGTCAGCCAGCACATCCCTGTGCAGACCTCACAGCACCCAAACAACTCCCTGCTGCTCCATCCATCTCCCAAACCCCAGTTTTTGGTAGGTGTGTGCTGAGGAAAGGGTTAAGAGCTGAAACCCTCCTGCATCGATCCTTGGCCATGTCATTTAACCCAATTAATTCCAGCGCAGTAAATAGGATTTAAATTTCTGCTGAAGTGATTTGTTAAGTCAGGAGATAAATACAGGCCCTCACCTCCTTCCCTTAATTAGATGTCAATTCATAAACGCAGGAATTTGATGCCACGGCAAAAATTGCCCCCAGAAGTGATTAGAGCCTCTCTTAAACTGGTGGAGGAAATCTGTTTTTACAGACTATTGGCCCTTCCACTTTTTCCTGGGCATAAATTAACCCCTGCACACACCTCGGTGGCTCTGGTGACACCGTCACCCTCTGGAGCTGCTCCCTCGCCCTGCAGTTGGATTTAAGCCCAAGCCTAAGAAGTCAAGGCTGGCGCACTGACTTAGCAGTGCCCAGTTTTTCTCCTTGTTTGAAGCTGCCTTTGCCTCGTGTGGTGACAGCCCCACCAAAAGCCATCTCCCGAAATGAAAGCAGTGACATTCAGCAATGCGATTCCAGACCTGGCTAAGTCAGATGTTAAACACCTTAGGGGTATAATCTCCTTTTAATGTGAGCACAACTCCCATTAACATTAATAGGGGGTTGCGTGGCGGCTTCAAAAGGAGAATATTCACCTAAAAGTGCAAATTAGCACTTACAAACTCTATTGATAAATTATTAAAGCGGATCATTAAAGCATAGCCACGCCTCCAGATCATTAGAGCGAGTCCAAAACAGCACGGGGGCATGCGCGGTGCTCCCTCATTAAAACAGCTCCTAAAATGCCATTTAGGCCCCAAAATACATCCAGAGTAAATATTGGTTCATCAGCGCTGCTTCGTGCAGAATTTGGAGCTTTAAGAGCTTGGACTTCTCTTCTTTAAATGCAAATGAGCAGCAGGAATGCTTTAATACAGGTGCCCGCTCAGAAATCAGTTTAGAAGGTAAATTAAAGCCCAAATTAAAGCCAGGCTGTCACCAGAGCTCTTTTTTGTTGTTTACATGGTGACAAAGCTGCACCCCGTCCCCAGGGGGCTCAAACCCCAATTCCCACAACTCATTTTCCTCCCGTCCCGGTGCCGTGGGGCCCGTGGGTGACACCAGAGGCTTTGAGGGGACACTGGAATCGTCCTTGCTTGCCCTTCCTGGCTGTCCCCAGGTCACAGCAGCCCGGCTCCAGGCCCATCCCCATGCTGGGCTCATCCAGCCCCAGGGATGTGCCTCACTGGGCGCACTGGGGATGCTCATTGCTCCCCCAGAGCAGACCCCTCCAAGCCGGCTGTTCGTGGGAATGCAGTCACCCCAAAATCCCTGAAAGGGGTTCGGCAGGACGTGGTCATCCTGGGGGGTGTTTACTCAATCTGTGATGATTTTCAGTGCACTAAAGTGGTGTTTCCTCAACTGCAGTATTCAGGGTGCAATTTGTAGCATCATAGTGACCAACACCCCTAATTTAGGGTGAATTTTATTGCCTTCACCTTCCAGGGACGTTTTTTTAATTAAACAAAAAAGGGTTATAATGTTATAACTACTATCCTAAACACAGATCCCAAACTCCAAGCCCATTCCCAGAGCTTGCAATTTGTAGCATCACAGTGACCAACACCCCTAATTTAGAGGGTATTGCCTTCACCTTCCAGGGATATTTTTTTTAATTAAAAAAAAAAAAGTGTTATTATGTTATAACCACTATCCTAAACACAGATCCCAAACTCCAAGCCCATTCCCAGAGCCATTAACCAAATTATTTTTGAAAATAAGATTATTTATATTAACATAGCAGCAAAAGGAGTAGAAGTCAAGAAAGCAGTCTCTCAGTGGTGGTCCTGAGTTTGGGATGATGCCAGTTCTTTCTGCTATTGAAAATTTTGCAACAGGTGAATGCGAAGATAAATAAATTCTATTTATTTATTTATTTATATAAATAAATAATGTTTCTGGAGATAAATAAGGACACAAATTCAGGTGGGGAGGTTAAAACAGAACAAGAACGAGGGCTTGGTGCACCATCAGCTAGAGCTGGGTGCTGGCTTAGGTGCTGCTGTATTTCCCAGGAAAATTGAAAATGTGCCTTTTGGGGTCGGGTTTTAGCAGGTTCAGCTCTGAGCTGGAGGCTCCGGGAGCAGCATCTGCTCAGGCACGTCTCCAAGAGCCCCCGGTGTCACCAGAGCCACCAGTGCCCCCAGCAACACCCCCCGAGGAGCCCAGCCAGGCTCAGCCCCATTAAACGAGTTTTAATTATTCCACACATTACACTGAAAACACTCGTTCCTTTTTAAAAATAATTCTCCTCAGAAAACACGTTTTATCTCTCTAATAAGAAACCATTAATTAGGAGATGTTGACCCGACGAGCTGTGATAGTTTGGTGGCTGATGAACACTGCCTTTAATCAGACCTTTTACAAGCTGGTGGATGTTAACTTGTGGCTGTTAATTATTCACACCTTCAAGTATTCCGATGGTCGGAATATTTCATGAATGCCCTTCTTTTTATTTAACAGCGACGATGGATTTTATGAGCCAGGAATTGCACTTATTAATTTACAGCCGTTTTGCACTTCCATGCCAGTCGTTTGGCATTAACTCTCCGTTTAAAAATAATAAATGACCCCTGACTCTCTATTGTCTGTCCTGATTAGCATATTGTCTTTTAAAGAGGAAAGCGTGTTTTCTCTTCATTAACAGTAATATTACCTCGGCAGACAATCAGTAGGTCCGTGATCTAGAAGCTGCTGTGGACGCCAAATTACCTCCTCTACCAGGACAAAATCAATTAACACCACTAGGGATGTCATTATTGTCACATTATGTCACCGGATATACTCCAGGGTAAATAAATGATTTGTGGAATTTTTAATGCCGGAAAGCCGCGGCTGAGCCACCCGGCTGGTGGCACCGGGGGTCCGGGCACTGCCCTTCCCCGGGGGCCGGAGCTGGACAGTCCCGGGGGAAAGGGCACGGCGGGCAGGCTGGGCTGGGCTGGGGGACCCCAAATCCCCCCGGAGCGGCACCCCAAATCCCCCGGGTCACCCGCACCGCCGAGAGCTGGGAGAGGGCTCAGCCAGGGCAGAGAGCATCTTATCCAAAATTTCATTGCCAGGACTGCCCGCCCGCCGCTCCGACACGCAGCAGCCGCTGCTCCTCGGCGGAGCATCCGCAGCGCCCGGGAGGTGCCGGCCTCAAAAGTGTCCCCAAGTTGTGCGTTTGCCCTGCGTCGGGGGGTGTTTAATTAAGTCTGCTCTGTCTGACACGATCTGATGTCATTGTACAAGGAGATGTTCTTTGTTAGCAGCGCGCTTAGTTTCAGGCTCCTCTGTGTATTTGAAACCATGGTAACAGAAGAGTAAGCTAAAGCCAATGAGATAATGAGATATTCTCATTGTAATTGTGTTTCACGAGGGCACACGCTCCCATGGGTGGGATCCGACTGTCTTACAACTGCGAACAGAATTTAAGGGACAGGAATAAATTAGCGCGGCGGCGTTTGCCACAACAGCCGTGTAAACACTCCCGACGCGGCGCTGCCGCTGTCCCAGCGCCTTCCAGCGCGTCCGCGGCGCGGGGAAAAACGCTGCCAAATGGGGAGCGCCGCGCTGAAACCCCTCAGAACTTCAAGGAAGTTCAGGTCTGAAAGGCATTAACGAGCTGCGAGGTGCTGGTTTGCATGATAATTGCGGCGGGCGATGGAGAGGAGGCGATGGAGGCAGGGGAAGGGGGACCGGGCTGGAGCTGCCGCGGGCCCGGGTTGTTGGGGAGATTATGGAAAATCCCATGTGGAGCGCAGCCCAAGTGCCCGTGGGGTTCGTCCTCCTGCTCCCCTGGAAGTGAAATCCAAAAGTTCAGCCGTGATTTAAATGATAAAACTTTCTAGAGGCGCTGAGGAAGGGAGGAGTTTGTGCTCTCCCATTGTGAAGGGAGAGAAACTCAAAGCGAGGGGTTGGCTTTGGAGAGCCCTGGGTGAGGTTTTCGTTCTGCTCCCGACGGGGACAGCGGGGCCACACCGTGGGCAGCACTTCGCACACGAGATGGACTCCGAGCACCACCAAAGCAAACTAGGAAATGTGATTTGGGGAGTGGAAACAGGATCGGATCTGCTTCACGCCCTAATTGTCTTCATCCTTTAATTGTCTTCATCCTGTGTAATTCCCAGCAAATGTACAATTATTGCTCTTTTCCTCAGAACATCTCAGTGCAGGCAGGGCCATTGCGGGTGGTGAGTGTGAGCCCAGGGAATATGGGATGGTTTCTTGAGAAAAGTCACAAAATGTCTGGGAAAATCCATTTTTCCTGGAGCAGGAATGGCGAGGGGGTCCCCGGGAGCAGAGCCCGGAGCTGCTCCACCACCCGGGCAGGCTCAGGCAGGGGAGCAGCCACAACTTGCTCCACATTGTAGGCAGGGATGATTTTTATTAATGTAATTATTACTGTTGCTCAAAGAGTGCACTTCTGATGTGGGGACTGCTGACAAGATAAATTATATCTGTTGTCAGCTGCATGGAGAGACCTTTGGGAGATTTTAATTAGGAGCAGGCTTCCCCCAGCCCATTGTGCATCTTCTCCAGAGCGGGGCTGGAGCCACACAGCCATCCAGCCTCCTGAACCATCCAACCTCCTTCTCAACCATCCAGCCTCCTTCCCAACCATCTGAGATCCTCCCCAACCATCCAACCTCCTTCCCAACCATCCAGCCTCCCTCTGAACCATCCAACCTCCTCCCCAACCATCTGACCTCCTTCCCAACCATCCAGCCTCCCTCTGAACCATCCAACCTCCTCCCCAACCATCTGAGATCCTCCCCAACCATCCAACCTCCTTCCCAACCATCCAACCTCCTCTCCAACCATCTGAGATCCTCTCCAAACATCCAACCTCCTTCCCACCATCTGAGATCCTCTCCAACAATCCAACCTCCTTCCCAACCATCCAACCTCCCTCTGAACCATCCAACACCCTTCTCAACCATCTGAGATCCTTCCCAACCATCCAACCTCCTTCCCAACCATCCAACCTCCTCCCCAACCATCTGAAATCCTCTCCAACCATCCAACCTCCTCCTCAACCATCCAACCTCCTTCCCAACCATCCAACCTTCTCCCCACACCATCCAGTCTCCTTCCCACACCGCAGAGATTTGGGGTTTGCCTCATGCACCCCAAGAATTAGTGCCTGTATTTATTTGGTGTGAAACAAGACCATGAAGTGCCGTATTTTACATGGGCACCACTCCTGGGGGCATTTCCCATTAAAGCTGTCAGCAAATCACCACCACAACGGACATAGTCAGATATAAAAATCCCCTTTAAATGGCTGACTACGCTGTGAGCTTCTCCCTGGCATGGAGTCCGACGGAAATGTTCATTTAGACTCTTAAAGGAAGGTTATTTTTAGTGCTGAAGTGCCTGGGCACACTCTGGCCAGAGCGTGGGGACCTGTGTGGGATAAATGGTGCTTCAGCTGCAAAGGTGATGCAGAAGGATCCTCCAGGACCCAGGTGTGGGGTGGATTGGTCAGTCCCACCCTCTGAGCTGTCCACATCCATCACCCCGCACAGGGTCCAAGGCCTCCCACGTGGACAGATGCACCAGGAAGGAAGAATATTTTAGAAATTGTTCCAAAAGAATCTGCCCAGATCCTAATGCAGCCTCATCTTCTCCTCACTGACGTGCCCATGCACAGAACAAGTTGCCAAGAGCCTTCTCTCAGGATTTACCACAGAAGAGCTGTCTGACAGCCTTGTACAGGAAATCAGAGCTGTGTCGCGGCTTTTTGAAATTTCAGCAATATACACAAATCACGTGCATTTATTAAATCAATGTATAATCATTTTTACAAGGAAGTGTAATATAAAAAAAAGGCATAAAAGATTTCTAAAGTAAGGCTACACATCTCTTTTGGACAAATGTTATTTCAGGGATTTATGATAATTCCTTTTCTGAAAGAAAAACGAGGCTAATTGAAACAAACTTTGTAGTTTCTATTAATGCCATGGAATACAGTATGTGCTGCCAGTTACAAAGTGACATTGAAAGCTGATGCTGTTCTCAACAACACCATGATTTCTCAGTTTTATGTACTTTTTAATTTCCTCTGTGGAAAATCTGTTCTTCATAAAAGGACTGCTGAAGAAAATGTGGAAAAAGTTGATTCATTCCATATTTACATTCTTGCAAGTACCTGGAAATTAACCAATTACCAACGGGAGCCAAAAGAGAAGTTAGGAAAGTCATTTAGAAAACTCATCTTCTGACAGGCTCTGCCTCAGAAGTGCCTGGGAAAGTCCTGCCCCGATTGCAAACCCCTTCCAGCCCAGCAGGACTGGGATCCTTGGCCCTGGTTCTTGTCCCACTCTGAGCTCCAGACCCTCTGGGGCTTGGGGACAGCTCTGGAAAGGGGCCTGGACTCCTGTCCCAAACTTCAGCTCACTCTTGGGCTGGGACCCCAACACGATCTCAAACCAAAACATGAACATGAACTCAAAGCCAAGGCCAAAACCAAAACCAAAACCAAAACCAAAATCAAAACCAAACCAAACCAAACCAATAAAAAAAATAAATGCAACCCAACCCTGATGTGAACCCAACCAAAACCCAAATCCCAACCCAAAACCAAGCCTACACCAAACCCAAAACTGAGCTCAAGCAAAACACAAACCTGAGCCCAAATAAATCCCACCCCCAAACCTGAACTTGAGCCTTACCCAAACTAAAACCCAGCCCTAAGCCAACCTCCAGCCAAACCCAAACCAAAAATAATCAAACTCCTCCACAAACCCAAACTCCAAACCAAAGCTGAACTTTAACCCAACCCAAATCTAGTCTCAAACCCCAACAGCCCCTCAGCCCAGCACATCAGGGCAGGGCTGCTGTGGCTGCAGGAGAATCCTCTTCCTATTAAACCCTCAGAACCTCTCCTAGTTCAATTTAAAAAAAAAAAGAAAAAAAAAGAAAAAAAAAAGCCAAAATTCCCTAAAATATTAAGAAGAAGGGGGGTTACTTGTACTTTTGCCAGTCCCACCCCAAAACCACCGTGAGAGCAGAGCTGCCTCACCCAGCCCCAGACGTGGCTTCTGCCGTCTCCAGCCTGAGCCATTCCCCCTTTCCCCTCACAGTTTCAGTGGATGTGCCCTGCTAAAGAAGCCCCCCAGCTCAGGAGGGGCTCTTTGGAGCTTCTGTGCTCCCTGTTGGTGACTGAGCCGTGCAGGAGCTGAGTTTTTCCCTAGGCCTGGCTTTAATAAAGCCTTGCTGCCCTGAGGTGCTGCTTGGGGCTCGTGTGGCTTTCAGCGGCGCTAGGCCCGGACACGGCTTTATTAAATTCTGCCAGAGGAAGAAAAGGAGAAAGCTGAGTTTCCTGCACTAATATGATTTTTTTATTCTCTTTTTTTATCTCCCCCCAGCCTGGTGGCTTTCACACTTGTGTTGTGAGTTCGTTTCCAGCAGGGGTTTGATGGTTACTGGGAAAAGCCGGGCCTGCGGCCCCGCTGGCCCCGGAGAAAGGGAGCAGCCTTGTCCCACCTCCTGCTCCACAAACTGGAACACAGCCTCCCTGAGGGTGGATAGAATGAGGTGGAGCGTTTTACCTCCCTGAGGTTTCCACACCCCATCCTTGTAATCCCTGTTTGGGTTTATTTCGGCAAGGAAACAAACTTGGGATCAGGGATCTGCCCCCGCAGCCGGCAGCCCCGCTCTGCTTCCCTGCTGCAGGGTGCAAAGAGGATGGGGAGAAACTTCCCACATTCAGGAGAGCTGGCAAAGAAAATGTTTGTTTTCTTGAAGAGGGAGAGGAAACCATTCCCCAGTCCTGCCCTGGCCACACAGCCAGCATCCAAGGGGAGCCCACACTCCTGGCTCATGGCTGTGCAAACGCTGGCTCAGAACCCCCTGAGGTGCTGCTGAGCCTGAGGATCCCAAAATTCTCACAGAAAGGCAGCACTGGGCAGGTGGGATTGACCCACTGATCCCAATCCCCAGCAGCCACGCCACAGCTGCTGCACAATAAACACGGCTTGGAGCAGATACACCAGCATTGATCTGATACTAATAATCCTTTGCACTTCCACAGGGCTTTTAGGGGGTCTCCAGGGTTTCTAGGATTGTTTTTCATATCCAGAGCCCTGAAACAGCAACTGGCTTTGGTGATCCCCTTGGATCTCTGGGAGCATCGGAGCCATCAGACTTTTATAGGAGAAAAAATTAAAATTGCTTGATATGCAACTGTTGCGGTTCAATTTGGGGCAACAGGTTTCTCAGGCTCCCTGCCCCAAATCCTGTTTGTAAACCCAGCCTTTTGTCTTCCTCCCAGCAAGCAGTGAGTGGGAAAGTTGGTTTGTGGCCTCCAAATTAAATTAGGATTGATTTTATTTTGATTTTTTTTTCCTACAGACAGACTGAAGAAATATCTCCAGTTAAAATTGCTTTAAGTCCATTTTAAAGTATGCACTTTCATACTGAATTTAGCACACAGGCTGTTAGTCTTGTTATTTTAAATTAAGTAGAAAATCAATTGGAAAATGTAATTTCCATGCACTGCTGCAGGAAACTCTGGGGGCACCAACATCTGCTGCAATGGGGCATCTGAAGATCTTAAATATTAGAGGGTAAATGAACCACTGAATGTGGACACTTTAAACTCAGCTGAAATACACCACCATGACATTAATTAACTGCATCTGTATGGATGTGTCAGTGTTAGGTTAATTGTTGGACTTGATAGAGTTAAAGGCTTTTCCCAATATTAATGATCCTGTGATTCTATATTTTACATAGCATATGTATAATTTTGTTCATCTTTTTCCTCTCCTTCTCCTTCTCCTTCTCCTTCTCCTTCTCCTTCTCTTTCTCCTTCTCCTTCCTATCAGTATTTTTAATTTCTAGCCTTCCTCCTTCCCATCTCCACCTGCCATTTCCATCCCCCAGATTCCGAGCACAGAGCATTTCTGTGCCTCTTTGGAGCTGTTCCTGCCTGGTCTTCTCTGAGTTTCCAGGAGACAGGGCCCACATAATTTGTGGGCTAATGGGGCCCTTTGCTGTTAGGACTGGCAGAAGAAATGCTGCAATATCTTTGCAAAATTTAATGAAAGGAGAAAAACAAATTCTTAACTGAGCAAGGGTAGTCAGATGTGCAGCTTCTCCAACAGGAATGCTTGTTTTTCCCTTGGGTTTTCCATCCCAAGAAGGGTGCAGGTTGTACATGGGATTTAGTGCTGGCTTTTGTTTCAGTGTTGATTTATTTATGCTGAGGCTATGAACTGAGTGACTGCAAAGTGCCTGCTGAATGCCATTCGGATAAATCACTGCTGGTATTTATTGTATTCCTTGCTGAACTGGTGTTGCACACACTGATATAAAAAAAATGGACGGGAAATCAATGTGGCTCAGTGTAAAATATCTTGACTATAAAGATTTTTCAGATCTATCAAACATACAGTGTATTTGCTGTGTCTGGAGGCCGTTCCCTTGACATGAGGATTGTACTAATTGTCCGAGTATTTGATTTAATTTGCCGTGGGAACCAGGAAGGAGCACACCGTTCCTACTTCAGGGATTTCACTGTGAGTTTGGGGCAGGAAAATGCTCTGTACATAGGCAGCCATGGGATAGAATCCCTTCCATGAATTTGAGCCCAATCCAAAGCCCCCAAGGCTGTTTTCCCTTCCTTCCCCCACGCTCCCTGCTGTAGGGATGCTGCAGGACTTCTTCACACCACAGAAATCAGAACAGCACAAGCTCTGTCCGTAGACACTCCACAGATTTGTTCTTGTGTTAGGGATGTCCTTCAGCCTGGAAAGCTCTGTTTCCTGCTGGGATTGCACAGCCAGCAGGGTCCCCTGAGCTCAAGGTGCCTCCTCCTCCTCCACCACAACGTCTCTTGAAGAGGATTGTGAGCTGAGCAGGGTGAATGGTTTCACAGTGATGGAGAGCAGGGCTGCATGGGATATTGGGAGGGGATTCTTCCGTGGGAGGGCAGGAAGGCCCTGGCACAGCTGTTCTGCCCCTGGATCCCTGGCAGTGCCCAAGGCCAGGCTGGACACTGGGGCTGGAGCACCTGGGACAGGTGGCACCGGATGGAATTTAAGTTCTCCCACCCAACTCTGGGATCAGGGATGCGCCCAGCGAGGCTCGGGGTGCATCTGGTGTGTGCAGACACCGCAGCGGCTTTCCGGGAGCCGTGAGGGGGATGAGAAGCTGCTTTCCCTGCTCATCCCTCGTTCCAGGGAAGCTCCACATGCCGGCACCGCGTGTCCCGTCTCGCCGCACACCGCGGCACCGCCGCCTCGTTAACGGGGGGTTAATTGGGAAAGCGATCGCGCCCGAGCTCAGCGGGGAGCGTGTCCCCCTCGGAGCGGCACCTCTCCTGTTTGGATAGAAACGAGCAGAACCATTCCGGTATTTCAAACATCACTCAGGCCCCGCCGCTCTAATCGCTGCCTGCCCAACCTGCCTTCGGTCACTAATGCATTCAAACACCGCTAATGACACCGGGGGATGACAAGATAAGGATGAATGACTGCACAAAGGCAGCGTGGCAGGAGTAATTAGAGGCTCACGTGGGCCCAGACGCCGAATTTCGTGTACAGCTGAACCCCCCCAGATAACCCCGTGTGCTGGGAGCTGGGGCTGGGCCACCCCTGGAACCCAGCTGACATTGGCTGCCATGAACATGAACCAATTTGCAGCGAAGAACCAACCTCCATTTCCCTCCATTAATTAGACAAATTAATTAAAGCGCTCTTTGGAATCTATTCCCCATTCAAGACGAGGATGCTGCAGAGATTTTGTTAAATGGTTCAGAGAAGGCTTATTAATCCTGAAATGAATTCTATCAAGCCCTGTAAAGCACCAACTTCAAGTGCATTTGTGGAGAAGAAAGCTTTGCAAATCAGATAGGAAAGCTACAAAAGTGCTGGGTATTATCCTAATCTGGGGAGTGTTTAATTTGACACTCTTATGTCAAGATATTAGAAGAGAATGAGCAAATGGCCTGATAAATATGTACTTAAAGAATGACAATCCTCATAATCAGTTAATTTCTATTTATCTTGTGATACCCTTTTCCGCAGAAACTTGTATTAGAAAATAAATAAGATTACAGGGTAATTCTGAGAGCGGTAAAACCACGAAACACTTAAAGGCAGAAGTTGTGTTTTATTGTGCAGCACTTCCACAGGGATTCCATCCACTCCCAGACGTGGGATTGTCTCCTGCAGGACTGGTACCACCAAACCCCCACCGTGGGCATCTCCCTGCAGCCCGGGGACACGGAGCAGCCAGGAGCAGCCAGGGAGAGGCATCAGAGCTTGGAGAACTTCTTATGCCAGAGCTTGGTGATTTCTTCTGCAAACCGCATTGCGCTGAGGAACAGAGCCTGTCTGAGGGAAGGCTTGGTCTGGGAGTCTGTTCTGCTCGGGTTTGAACTCAAAATTCCTCATCAGAGAGGCCAAAGAACAGCCTTAAAGGCTTCAGGGTATGACCCAGGCCTGAAACAATAGCCAGCCCAGAAGAAACGAGTTTATTATCTGCTCTAAAGGGATTTTATTGACTTGCTGAAAAAAAGAGTCATATTTAATATTGAAGTATAACTTTTAAAAACAGAGATGCTGACTCTATAAAAATGTGCTCTGGAGCTGAGACCTTGACTCCACAGCGTAATCCAGAGTTTTTTTATAGCTGTGCTATAAATCATCAAAATTAAATGTTTGCATTAGCAGCAGTGGGAGAAGCCTATGCAGAGTGTGGGGATGTGTCACCCAGCACAAAGCTCAGCAACTGCACACCCCGGGGTGGTTCTGACCCGGGGAGGGCTGGGGGTGGGCTTTGCCTCAGTTTCTGCTGGGTTTTGCTGTTCCCCTGTGAGGTTTTTCCCAGTGGGGCAGGCGAGGTGCCAGGAAGGTCACAGTTCCCTGAGGGGGAACTGGGGCAGGGTGCTATGGGGGTGAGTTGGGAGAGCGTGAGCAGGATGGGGAGAAGCTGCCCAGGACAGTGAGGGTGAAAAAATGGGGTTTTCCCCCATTCACATGGAGGGCACCAGGCTGGCACCACCAGCCCTGGGCTCGGCCTTGCTGAGCTGTTTTCTCACCATAATCATCCCAGGAATATCATCTTTATCCAGGAACTGTCCAGATCCCCTGGCCAGGCTGACCCAAGGGGGTTTGCAGCCCTGGCCTGGCTGGAGGAGGGTTTTCAGTGCTGTCCTGCACATGAACCCCTTCCCTGCACTGCTGCAAACGCTCTGCAGTCCGGCCAGCCAACCTGTTAACATCCTCTCCTTCACACTCCCGCAACGAGCCAGCTGCTCTGCTAGGAAAATACAGCTGGAGAGGTTTATAAATAGTAAATTAAGGCTTGCTCCAGCCACTCCAGCTGGGCAATGTTAGAGGAGTGAGCAATTCATCACCGGGGTGTCATCCCCCCTTGATGTGCTGCCCACCAGCCCCGCGCCGGCGCGAGCCGGGGACTCCTCGCCTCGCTTGGCTCAGCTCCCGATTTAGTGTTTGATCCTTCTCTCAGAATTAATTTTGCCAGTGTAACCTAACCAGCTGGGGAAGTGTCGGTGACAGGTCGCTCACAGAGGCTCAAGGACGTGGCTCCCAGGGAGGGACGGGTGCTGCAGTGCCCAGGAGCCCCCACGCTGCCCCACTTCCCCCTTGGCCACTGCGGGGACGTTTCAGGGCCAGTCCTGAACAAGCTCCATCTCTGCTGGGCAGGAGGGGCTGGAGAGATGAGCCCGGACATCTGACACATCCTCCTGCTGTGACTTTGCTTCAGGGAGAGGGGAGAGAGGGCTCGGTCCCTCCATCTGTTGTGTGCATCAGCAAGGGTCTCCTGGGTGTGTATCCATATCAAAACTCAATTAGAAAATGAGCCCTGCATGTGAAGGACTATTGTGTTCCAAGTATTTTTATAATTAAATCTGAGAAGGTGGGATAGGCTCTTTATGAAGGGCCTTCACAGAACATTTCCTAGTGCATGGAGGAAGGGGGTAGGAGAGTTTATTTTATGTGTGGTTATATAATTTTCAGTGCACAGTGGGAAGAAATTTCTCTGAGGGGTCAGGATCCCAAATGCACATCATCATCATCATCATGATCATGACCACCATCACCCTGCACTGCTTCTAGTTAACTGTTTAATACCCCCCAGTCACTGAGCAGAGGTTTCATCCCAGGAGCTGGAGGGGTGCAATAGCAACCTGCACCTCCATCCCATGGAGCAGCCTCCAGTGGAATTGCTCAGAATCACTGAATCCCAGAATGGCTGGAGCAGGAAAGGACCTTAAAGCCCATCCAGTGCCACCCCTGCCATGGCAGGGACACCTCCCACTGTCCCAGGTGCTCCAAGCCCCAGTGTCCAGCCTGGCCTTGGGCACTGCCAGGGATCCAGGGGCAGCCACAGCTTCTCTGGGCACCTCTGCCAGAGCCTCCCACCCTCCCAGGAAGGGATTTCTCCCTAACATTTAATCCAAATCTTTCTTCCTTTATTTTAAGGCCATTCTCCCTTATTTTACCACTATCTGCCTGTGTAAAAAGTTGCTTCTCTTCTTTTTTATAAGCCCCCTTCAAGTGCTGGAAACTGTAGGGCTTTGGCTTTGTGCTGCTGCTCTTGAAGTCCTGCACTCAGAAGAAAAGTTATTCCCTTTCTACATCCCTGCCTGAATTATTTCCCACTTGCAGAGCTGCTACCTACAGGATATAATCATGAGCACAGTAAATCATTGTGCCATGTCAAGCTGCAAGTGGTTTTGGAGTTAGATCTGGAGTTCAAATCTGCGTCTGACTGTGTATTTTATCTCAAATGTACTTTTTAATTTGTCCTTCTGAAGTTCTTCTAAATTTAGGGGGTATGCAGCAAGAAGAGGAAAAGTTTTTCTAAGTAACTGTGGTTATTTTACTGCCAAAGGCTCTGCAAGAAATCTCAGCCCAGTGCTGGAGCTAGGGCTGTGTTCAGGACTGGGTGTCCCTTTCCTGTACCCCAGACCCTGCTCTGCCCACAGAAACACCCAGAGTGTGCACACAGATTTTTCAGCCACAAATTGCATTTCTGTTCTTTGCACAGATCTATTTAATCCCCATCATGATTCTAATAATTTTTATCTGTCCATTTTCTATTCTGTTAAAAAGTCAGTATGACGGCTGCCGTTAATCACCCAAAGGAGTGGGAGTTTTAATATTCTTCATAGCAGGTGAATATTGGATGTGCAGATGTCACCTCCTTTGGTGGCTCTGTGATGGGGACATTGTGACAGCACAGGGCAGCGCTGAGGGGACAGGAGGGACAAACTCCTCAGTGCTGTCCTTGAGCTCCCCTTGCTGAGGGGTGGCAGGCGGGGGATGAGGAGGACTTGGCCAGGAACAGAAGAATTCAAGGCCCAAAATGAGACGTCTTGGCGTTTTCTGGGCTGGCTCCCTGGAGCCTGGCTTGGAGGCTGGGCTGGCTGAGCCGTTATCCCCTGCCAGGGCTGCCGAGGCGAAGGCTCCGCACCGCAGCGTCGCTGCAGTCACATCCGTGCCTCAGAGTCTGCATTGTCTTCAGAAAATAATCCCCACTCCATAATTCCCCCGTAATTCTCCACACGAGGGTCTTCCCTGCCCAGCCAGGCGATGGGAAGGCAGCAGAAGCTCTTCCACGGTCGGTGATCCCAAAGTGCATCGTGCCAGGCACGGAGCACGGCTCTGCCGGCACCAAACCCCGCTGGCACCCACGGGCCATGGAGACCACAGGTCATCACAGCTGAATCAGCACATTAAAAAATAACATCCTGGCAGAAGGGACTGCCTTCAAAGCACAGAGGCCAGAAAGAACAATTGTATTAAACTGCATTCATGAATTCATAATAAAGTTCAATTTGCCACCATTTATCATGTGACTTAAAATTAAATTGAGTTTTTAGTGCAAAAGAAAAGGGTTTTGTGCTTTTTTTGAAAATAATACAAAATCTTTCATGCCGTTCACAAATCATTTGTATTAGCACTAGTGTATACAGATTAATTTATTTATTTTCATTAATTCGTCGCTGCTTCCCATTGTTCCATTATCCTCAGGGACAATCCTTATTCTTTCATGTATTTTTAAGAGCTAAAGAGTCACACAGACAAATAACAGACTAAAAAGGCACAGTGGCCTTAGTTGTCTCTTGGGTTTGGAGTGCTGGAAGGAGTTAAAAGCCATGAGCTGGAGGAGGCCATTGTGGTGGTGGCATTGACCATGGCATTGGTGTTGGCATTGGTATTGATTTGGCATTGATATTGGCATTGGTATTGGTGTTGGCATTGGCGTTGGTGTTGGTGCTGGCTTTGGTTTTGGTGTTGATTTTGGCATTTGTGTTGATTCTGTCTTTTTGGTGTTGATTATGGCTTTTTGGTGTTGATGCTGGCATTGACATCGGCATTGATGTTGACATTGGCATTGATGTTGGGGGTGGCACATCAGGGCAGGACCCAGGAAACAGGGATGCTCCAAAACAGAGACTCTATCCCATGAGAGTTGGCCTGTCAGAGGGAGCCTGGCAGCAAACCCTCAGAGCCCACATGGAAATCATGGAAATTCAAGTGCTGGAGCCACAGCTGCCTTTGGGCACTGCACAGAGATTGTGCGGGTCTGAAGCAGGAGCTGCTCACAGGAACCCATCACCCCGTGCAGGATAAAGAGCAAATCCAGCCCAGCGTCCCCCGGTCGCCCCTGCCGAGCGCGCTCCTTATCAGCGCCGTTTGTGCGCCCGCCGAAAATAATCATCTGTGAATGGAGCCCTAATTACATTAGAGCTAATCCATTTTCCTCTCTGAAGCTGGTAGTCAACAGTTTATTCTCTCACCTCCGAGATGAAACCGAATGTCAATTTTGGAGATAACATTGACGTGAACTTATGTATCAGGCAAGTAGACAAATACCATTATAATCATTTATAATCCTTTAAAGCTGTGACTGAGAAGTGGCATTTGGACTGGATTTAAACTTGGCGTTGTCCGTGCGGAAGATTAACCGCTCCATAAGACTTTGATTTCGGAATATTGCCCATTAGAGAGTTTTGACATAGGAAATTGAAGTATTATATATAGTTTTAACGTGGTTAACAGAGTCTGACACAAACAATAACATTCCAACTTCAGTTAATTCTTTCGCATCCCATTTTCCCCAGCAGGGAAAACTCCGCTGTCGTCCAAAAGCACCCCAGCAGGACTTTGAAGATTATTCCTGCTGGATGGGAATTACACATCCCCAGCTCATTCCTGCTGTTGCCGATCACTATCAATGCTCTTCAGGAGCTGCTCTGCATCAGCCAGCTCTGTTTGTGCAACAAGGCCCAGCCTCTGGGGCTAACACCACCCCACAAAATCATAAAATCCTGGAACTGTATAGGTTGGAAAAATCTAAGACCGAGTTCAACAATTCCCCCAGCGCTGCCAAGGCCACCACTAACCCATGTCCCCAGGTGCCACGTCCACAGGACTGTTCAATCCCTCCAGGGATGGGGACTCCACCACTGCCCCGGGCAGCTGTGCCAGGCTGGACAATCCTTTCCTTGGAAATTTTCCCTGGATGGAGCAAAGGAGTGGCCAGAGTGCTGCAGTGTTTAGAGTTCATCCTTCCCAAATGCTCTGCAAGGGCTGATGGCAGAAGTCAGTGCTGACTGCTGACAAAGGAATGGATCTTATCCAGTGTCCCTGGATTTTCTTGGTGACTTTTGCACTAAAACTACAAGTTCCAGACATTGCCCGTGCAGAGGTAAAGAGCCAAACCCCAGCAGGGGATGGTGCTGTGGTCCTTGCTGGATGCTCCCAGCCCTGCAGCTGCTCCAGGGAGAATGAGCACCAGGATCACACTTAGAGCTTCCAGGAGGAAATTAGTGATTAGTGTTTAACACTTTTTATTGCCACTTGTTCCTCAAAATCGCAAGCAGCTTAGGAGGGATAGAAAGGAAATTTCAGTGGTGGTGCCTGCTAGATGAGGAGAAGGCAACAAGGGAGGGTGGCCAAGGGAGAGGTGGGAATGCTCAGTTGCTCAGGTTTAGATGTTCTCCAAGGCACAGGGATGTGCCAGGCTGCTGTGGGCTCCTGGTGTGGGCTGAGCCCTCTCCAACCTTTGAAAAGCTTGAGGTGCTTTCCATGTGCCATTCGTGGTTTCCAGGACTGTGCCCTGATTTGAGGCCTCTCCTTTTACCACTGGAGGGATGTGAGTGACTGTGAGCAGGCCCCAGGGGAGCAGGAGTGCCCAGCCATGGTTGGACAGGGATGTTTGGGGCTCTGGAGGAGGCGAGGGGGGAAGGAGCCACCCAGGGCTGCCCCCACGTTCCCCCCTGGGTCCCCAGCCCGAAGAACTGGGTGTCTGTTGGAGGCACATTCCAGTCCATGCAAACAGCTTGCTATCATCTGGCTTCAATCTGGGGATAAATGGGCTCCAGAAGTTTTGGAATATTTGTATAAGACCACAACGCTTCTTATCAAAACATTTCCCATTATTATTTTCCAGTCTTCCCTCCATCCCCAGCTACCTCCTCCTTCCCTTCGGTGCCCAGCCATGCCCCAGCCATTAGCAGTGCTATCATTTTTTCTCTCCATCTGGGAAGCAGAGGAGAGCTTTCCTCTAAAGAGGGCAGCCCAAATCCTCCTGGGGCTCCCAACCCATCCTCCATCTGCGGTCACACAAGTGTTTCCTCCCGGGCATTATCCCTGGAAATGAAAGAATGTGAACACGCCAGGCTCATTTGTTTTGTGTGTTTAATTTCGGCGTAGGTTTGTGTAAGTACTTATCGTCTTCTCCTCGGGAGATAATCCAAGACAAATGTGCAGGCGAGAGGCAGCTTTAACAAATGGGGCTGCCTCCCGAAAACTCCGTGGAATAAATCGGGATGGAAGAGCAGCGCCGGAGCCGGCAGAAGGGATGCTCCCAGGAAGCACAGAAAGTTATGAACACAGCTCAAATCAGCACGACCCCATCATCAATATTCATAGAGCCCAGACAAAATATTTCATATTGGAGCTGCTCATAAATCAGAGGGAGAAGAAGGGGAAAAGGGAAGAGGTGAGGAGAAAGGGGAAGATAGAAAGGAAGGAATAGCTGGGGGACGAGGGGATGGCGAGGGGGGACTCGGCTCATTCAGGGTAACATCTGCTTGCTCTGAAGTGGAACCACCTGTTAGTTTATTAAACTGTGCAATTAATTTATGTGGAAGGCAGGGAAGGCTATATCTCATCAAAACCGTCCCTTTTAGCCTCTTCCTCCAAAAGTGAGCAGGATAAAACTGTGCATGGCACCATCGCTTCCACAGGGAATGATGGAGAGTCCCCAGCATGTCCCCCCACGGTGCCCATGATGGCTGGGAGCCAACAGAACTCCTTAGGCTGGAAAAGCTCTTTAAGATTGAGTCCAACCATTCCCCCAGCAGTGCCAGGACCACTAACCCATGTCCCCAAGTGCCACATCCACAGAGCTGTTAAATCTCTCCAGGGATGGGGATTCCATCACTGCCCTGTTCCAGGCTTTGACAACCTTCCCCACGAAGAAATTTTCCCTAACATCCAACCTGAACCTCCCCTAGTGCATCTTGAGGTTGTTTCCTGTCCTGTCACTTGTTCCCTCAGAGAAGAGCCCTGTCCTTTCAGATGGAGGCTGAGGATCACAGAGCATCTCTACAAGGAACCTCATCATCCTGAGCAGGCAAACAGGGGCTGCAAACCACTGCTCACACACATCCCAAAGGTTTGTTTCCAAAATCCTGCAGTGGCAGGGGAGAGCATTGTGCAGGAGAGGTTTTGCACCAGCCTCTTGCAGCTCCGCTCTCCAGCACTTATCCATGTCAAAACACTTAAATTTTTCATTATCAAAAAAAAAAAAAAAAAACCAAAAAAAAAAAAACCCCAAAGATTTTCAATAATTTATTTCAGGCATCTATTTTGGAAGGCGTCCGAATGGCTCCTTCCTGCAAGTCCCCACCAGAGGAGGGCTCGGAGCCCCCGGGGGGTCCTGGGCCTTCTGAGCCCACAGGATCGGGCTCCAATTAAGTGCAATGCTCTCCAGATTTGGTTCCCATTATTGTCTTCCTTTGGCATGACCGACCAGAGCACTCGAATTGGAAAGGTCCCAGAATCTTCAGTCTCCTAAAATATTTTCAATAACGTTGAGAGCAATTTTCCTTAGAGCATGTAAGGATTTCAGTGGAGGAGCCAACTTTCCCAGAGGAATGATCCAATTATGAGCACTGGATGCTCTTGTCAATCTCTCCCTCAGGGACGTGGAAAATCAAAATTATGATTTATTTTTTTGAATGTGACAGTGAGCGTAAAGGCAGAAATCTAAACCATGCCCTTATCTCCCCATGCACCCCCAGCTCCCTCTCTGATAAAGTCAGCTAAAAATACCCACTCGTTTCAGGCAGAACCTCCTGAAGTTCTGCTCTAATGACAGCACAGGCAGGACCCAGCCCTGGGAGCAGCTGAATGATGACTTTTTAATGGTGACCTTTGCATGTAAAAATTGAGTCAAAATTGCTCTGCTTCTCGCTAATGCAATGAGGGAAATGTGGTATGAACCCCGTGGTTTGTGCTCGGTGACAAAGGGGGGGAGAGGTACCAGCAGGCCCCCAAAAGCTAAAAATAGCTCCCAAGGGGAGGGGGCAGGGGAGGGTGGGGGGAGTGAGGAATTGGCTGTGCCTTTGCTCAGGATGCTGCGGGAGATGTCCCCAGGATGCTGATCATGGGCTGTGCCAGCTGGGATGGGATTCCAATGGGCACCATGGGCTGTGCCAGCTGGGATGGGATCCCCATGGGCACCATGGGCTGTGCCAGCTGGGATGGAATCCCATCAGGCACCATGGGCTGTGCCAACAGGGATGGGATTCCAATGGGCACCATGGGCTGTGCCAGCTGGGATGGGACCCTGATGAGCACCACGGGCCATTCTAACAGGGACAGGACCCCCATGGGCTCCCTTGCATCCCAACAGCCTGCAGCCCCGGTTCCTGGCAGCCACCCTGTGCCCCCCGTGCGGGTGCGGCCGTGTCGGGGCGCAGGCTGGGCTGCAGGGGTGCAGCTGTGCCGTGTGCCGGTGCATTGTGCCGGGAAGGAGCTGCCTTTGTCTGGCGGGCAGCAGGGGGCCTTTGTCCCCACGGGCTGCCCGGCTCCCGGGGCTGGAACACCAAGATCAAGGCGTGGGCAGTGGGATGTGCAGCCACCCGCTCCCCCTTAGAAGTTGTTGTTGCTATGGGGTCTATTGTTGGCAGCTTTCCCCCGGTGCTTTACATCCTGCACCTTGCTTTTCACAGGGTGAACAATAATGCAAACTCTTTTTGCTCCCGGAGTTGCCTTTTCACAGTTTCCCCCCCTTTTGCAACCTATAATGAGTGATAACTCTAAAGAACAGCACAATTCCTCGAGAGGCTCACCCCCCAGCTCACACCGTGCTGCTTGCTGGGTTATTCTGCCCAAGAAGCCCAGGAAAATCTGCATATTTGGGGATGTATTAATTACCCAACGTGGCATCTCTAACTCTGCAAGGATTGTCTCTGGCTAATGAAGCTGTCAGGGCAGGCTCCACGCCGATGCTGCCCTGCCGTGGGCGCTGGCCCATGGCCAGCACAGCTCCTGCTGTTCCCAGCCCCAGTCTCCAATCCCAGCAGCACAGGAGCAGGATCCAGCCCTGGCTGTTCCCATCATCACCACAACAGGTCCATCCTCCAGCACTTCTGGATCACCTCAGCAAAAAAAAAAAAAACCAGCTGGAAATCAAAACTGTTTGGTCTCATCTATTAATCCTTGAGGTTGAACCTGCAACCTGCAACCAGAGCTTTGATCCTTTCAGGGTGTGACCTCAGGCCCCTGCAGATCCTCTGTGTGCTCCTGCAGGGCTCTGGGGAACACACATGGAATGAATTTGTTGTTGTGCCAGGGACAGGAGCAGGATCCCTTGCCTGGGTGCTAGAGGGCAGAGGATGGGCAGGTCCCTGCACCAACACACCACTCATTTCCCATGGTCAGGTTCCCATCCCCATTCCAGCAGTGGGGAAACATCCCAAGGAGCTGGTCCCGCTCCTGAGGAACCTCCCCCTGGCCATGCTCAACCCCATGCTCCCATCCTCGGAGTCTGGCTTTCATGAAATCCATTGTAAGGGATGAATAACCCCACGTTCAGAGCAGCTTTCCATGATAGGAGGGGATCTTTCCTGCTGATACAGACTGGGCTCCCTCAGCTCAAACCCAAGTTGTAAATTTCCTTAAATGGAAATTGATATTCGTGTTTAAATAAATTATTTTATTGGTTTTAGAATTCCTAACGACGAGGAGCAGGAGGGCTGCTGGAGCGTGTGCCAGATCGTCTGCTTTCCTAATGACAAATGTTTGAATTAAAATAATTCTAATTAAATGGATGTCAAAAAAATGTTTCAGTTCGAAACACACTTCACAACCTCACATCACATCCTATCAGGCAGCGGAGCACATGCCAAAACACAAAGCAAACTGAGACCTTTAGGCAGACATTCCTCAAAGAGCTGTGGTAACTCCCAGCTGGCTGTGTGGTGCAGAGGGGTGGCAGGGCCAGGAGTCACCTGCACCAAACCAAAGCCACTTTTGGGGCTTTAACTACTCTGACATCATGTGACTTTGTAGGGCTTCAGCTCTCCTGGAGGATGTGGGAATCTTCACTCTCACCCAGCACACACGGAGCCAGAGACAAGGTTTGCCCTCCTCCTACCCAGGGTGGTTTTAAGGGTTGGATTTGGATGATTTCTCCTTTGGAGTGGTGGCCTGGCATCATAGAATCATCAAATGGGTTGTGTTGGGAGGGACCTTAAAGCCCATCTTGTTCCACCCCGCTGTGGGCAGGGACACCTCCCACCACCCCAGGGTGATCCAAGTCCTGTCCAGCCTGGCCTTGGACCCCTCCAGGCGTGGGGCAGCCACAGCTTTCTGGGGCTATGGGTGCCCAGTGATGCAGGACAAACATGGGAGCCAACTGCAGCCAGGTGCTCGGTGTGGTCAGGAATGCTGCAGGAGGGGAAGGGGGGAGTGAGGGACATCAGCAGCAACATCCTGGCACAGCTCTGAACCCCCCTCTCTGAGCCCAGAGTGATGTAACAGGACCTGAGGCCATTTATCATTTTCTCCATCTGACCCTTTTAATTTCCCATCCCAGGAGTGTTTCCAAGGGATCCCCAGCCCCTCAGGGCTGCAGGTGAACGTGGCAGGATCCCATGAGATCCCCCATCCTCTATCCCACATCCCACACAAGGCAAGGCCGCTCTGCCGGCAGGGCCAAACGCTGTAATTGGATCTTAATTACACAACTCTGCGAGAGGTTATTTTTATTTCTTTGTTTGTTAATGCAATTATTTAGCTGCCCTATTTTAGCCTTGACCTTGCAGGAAGAGGGTATTTTCCAGTCAGCATAATGCTTTATCTTTGAAAGCTCCAATCAATAAGGATAATTAATGATGCCTGCTGCAATGATAGCCTCAGCAATCATTATCCCACATTAATCCCTGCAGTCAGCCTGGGGTCAAGGCCATCTAAATCATTCACCTGGGGGTGGAGAAATTCAAATAATTTCCCCATTTAAATCCAAGCAAACAAATCCCACTGTGTTTTTCCGAGCTGTTTGGAAGGGGCTGCAGCCTGTTGCGGCCGTGGGTCTGCAGGAGCTGGGGATCCTCCCTGCAGGAATCCAGGTCCCCTGGTGGGGATGGCAGTGGGGACATGCCCCAGGGACATGCCACATGTGCCACCAGGTTCTCCTCAAACTGGCAGGAGGATTCAATGTGGGGATGGTCCCGCTGCCCACGCAGCAGACCCCAGTCCCAAAACTGGGATCAGCTGGTGTGGTGGTGCTGTGGGAGCAGGAAGGGGGTTGTGCTCCTCTTGCAGGGACAAAATGTCTCTGCCACCAGCCCCAGGAGGGGGGTTTGTCAGCCTTTAGTGCTGGTTCATGCTGGAAACCCTTGGGACACTCAAAGAAGGGAAAAGGCATCTCCAGGACATCTCCAAGAGGAGCAGAGGTCTTTCCCCAGGGTATTCCTGTCCCTCACCAGTCCCCCAAACTCCAGCCCATGCCTGAGCTCCCAGGACAACCCCTGTTCACCCAACTGCTGCAGGTGTCCCCAACCCTCCTGCCCATCCCACATCCCCTTCCCAAGCAGTATGGAGTGAGGGACTGGCAACTGGGTATGAGCACAAACTGCAAACCCATTGATCTTTCTTTCTTTCTTTCTTCAGCCTGTCCTTGGCACATTTATAATCTCTTAGGGGCAGGGGTGCATGTGGGGCAGTGTGGAGAGCCCAAGGAAAACCCTTGGCATGTTCCCTCTGGAGTCTCCAGCCACCCTCAAGGCTGGGTCAGCTCCCGTGGCTGCTGTGCCTCGATTTTTTTAACATCCCTTATCAGAGGGGTGCAGATTTTTGACATCTCCGTGCTAGCAGTGAAGATATCCTTCTGTCTGCTCTGTGCAAAGATAATTTTGGGATACAGACAGCACTGGGGTCGCATCCTGATGCTTCTCAATGTAGTCAGCTGGGAGAATGCTGCATCCCTCTGACCCCAAGGTCGTGCAAAGATAATTTTTGGGATACAGCCAGCACTGGGGTCGCATCCTGGTGCTTCTCAATGTAGTCAGCTGGGAGAATGCTGCATCCCTCTGACCCCAAGGTGAGGAGGAGGACAAGGATCCCATCCAGCCTTGGGTGCCAGTCCCAGCCAAAATGCCCATCCGGTGCTGCTGGGCAGAAAGAAGCACCAAGGACTTTGTCAGGATATGGAAAAACCCACAAAGCCAAGCTGGTGTTATTATAGAACAGCTGCAGAGCAATGTCCTTGGCCAAAAACTGGCGCTGTTGATAATCGATTCAGTTTTGCTGATCTAAAGCTGCCTCTGGTGGCCCTTGCACGGCTGGGTTTTACAGCTGGACGTGTGGCCTGCTGCCATGCTCATGGCAGTGTCCACCACCGTGTCCTCCATGATCCTGACTGTGATTCCCACTGAACACCCACCACAGTTCCCACCATCATGCCCATGTGATGTCCACTGTGATATTCACCGTGATGCCAACAGCAATGTCCACCACCATGTCCTCCATGATCCTGACTGTGATTCCCACTGAACTCCCACCACAATTCCCACCATCATGCCCATGTGATGTCCACTGTGATGCCCACAGGAATGTCCACCACAAAGTCCTCCATGATTCCCACCATGATTGCTGCTGCCATGCCACCACAATGCCCACCATAATTCCCACCAGGATGTCCAGCAGTGGAGCAGATCTCAGGGCTGTCCCTGTGTCCCCCCAGGGTCTCAGCCCAGCTCAGGGGCTGATGGCCCCCAGGGTGGGTGAAGTTTGAGACGTGCCAGCGTTGAGTCCCTCCATGGAAACAAAGGGACAATTTGGATTAGTTCTGATTTATGGCTCTGTTATGACCAAGTTTGTGTTTTCACCAAAGTCCTTCTCCCCCTGCCTGGAATTAATTCTATATTAACAGCAGCATATAATTTATAGTGGACACATCCACATATTCAATAAATTATAGCCTAACTGTATAATTCCACAGCTATAATTAATTACATTAAAGACCTTCATTTTAAGCCCACAATTAGATAACCCTGGGAGACAATCCCGTTAGCATTTTTAATAAATACTTGTGTTTGAAGCTGTTGAACAGAGCACCTGATAACTGATAGAGCAGTGTTAACATCTGTTCCATTATTTCCACAGGACGTTGCTTTAACGTAATGCTCCTCACATAAAATATGCATTTGTTCTTGACTGTCAAGTGCCTCTATTATTTTATTAAAAAGTCAAAAAAGAATATAATCAGACTTCATAATTTATGTGTGACATTTTCATTACAGAAAACTTTATGCAAAATTGAATTCTAAAATTTAATTTCCTGTGATGTTTAAATTACTTACTATCTGGCTCCTCTCCAAACATTGTGATCACTCCAGGCCCCATATGAATTCCATTAAGGATATGTTTAGCTGCTGCCAAAACGTATGGGGTATTTTTCTATGTAATTCCAAGAATATGCTCCCTAAATTTATTTTGTGCCAGTTTAAATAGTTTCTCTCATGCAGGAAAGAAACACAAGACATTTTAACAGCTGCTATGGCTTTTTTTGTTGTTGTTTCCCTTGGGTTTTGATGCCCATCGTGGTTCTTCAGTCCCCTTAGCCAGAGGAGAATTCCCCGCAGTCTGGGAGGACTGGGTGGAGACCTGAGCTTTGAGGGTGCCCTGCTCACCACATTCTCTGTGTGCACTGGAAATTAGCACATGCAAATTAGGTGTAATGAGTGTGTGGCTGAAGGAATATGGTCGGTGCTGCTTCAGGTCCCAAAGTCTGGGGGTTTTATTGCCCCTGCTCCACTCATCTCCCTGGGATGTCTTCAGTATGCACGTAGGGAAGAGAAAGCAAATCAGGGCCTGGAGAAGGGCAGGAACTGGGAATTGTGAGTGTCTTGATGGAACCTGAGGGCGTCAGACACAAAATCACAGAATCCCTGAGTCCCTGAATCCCTGAATTACAGGATCACAAAATATCCCAATCTGAACCCACAAGGGCCAAGTCCAGCTTCTGGGCCTGGAGCAGTGGGGGGAGTGGGAGACCCCAGGGAGGGACAGGGGGATGCTTCAACCCCACCAAGACCCACAGGACGTGTGGAGTCACCCCCTCCATGGTCCCATCACCACCAGGGCTGCTCAATCCACGCATCTCAGCATCTCCCAGCTTCATCCCTCCCCTGGAGCAGTGTCCTGGCTGTGGACAAATATTTAAGGAATAACCAGGTGCCTCTGCCATCCCTGAGCTATCCCAGCTCTTCCTGGCAGCTCTTTCTAAAATCAATCTGCGTTTTGCATGGCCTCATCCACCCGGAGCCAAGGCACTCTCAGCGCTGAGATCAATACATCCTCCGGCCCAGCGCTATCGGATTCGCTCGTTTGCTGAGCAGAACACGCCAGTAAAACTCAGCCTGCTTGGGAAATATAGCCTGATCTCATGAATCTTCAGAGAAATACAGGGAAAAGCTGCAGGCGTGTTTTTGGAAACATTTCCAAAATTGTTGTTGCCGTAAAATTGCGATGTTTCGTGTGCTGTGACTGATGGTGATGTAGGAGTCGCCAAAATGAAGGTGCTCTGCCAGATTCCTGCTTCCCTCCCTGTGCTTGGAACATGGGAGCAGCAGTCACACCCTGGTGCCTGTGTGTGCCTGTGGGAAGAGTGACTGGGAATAAAGAGATGCTGGGAAAAGGGGATGCTTGGACAGTGCCATGCCTGTGCTCTTTGCCGTCAGCTTTGTGCATCAGGGAGCTGAGCACGGTGGTGAACATCCCAAGTCATCCCAGCATGTGCCAGGATGTCCCAGCAGATCCCAGTACACCCCAGTTGATCCCAGCATGTGCCAGGATGACCCAGCAGATCCCAGTACATCCCAGCACACCCTTGTGCATCAGCATGTGCCAGCTGATCCCAGCACATCCCAGCAGCCCCCAGTGTTCCCAGCTCATCCCAGCTCATTTTCTCTTTAGGGATGTTCAGGACAGGCCTGAGCTCACTAACTCCAAGTCAGACAAGAGGAGATAAAATCCAAAAAACCCTCACCTGCTTGGATGGAGTGGGGCTTTGCACATGCCAGGGGGTGGAATCCCTTCCCCAAGGACATGGTCCCTGCTCCCTGGCCATGTGCATCCCCCTGTGCCAGGGCTCCCTTTGGATCAGATCCCATTGCAGGTGGGGGAGCAGGAGCAGGGCTGATGCTGGGAACAGGGATGTCACTGCTGGGATAGGGTCACTCCCAACCTTCCCTGGGCATCGGGAGGCCAGACTGGTGAGTGGAAAGCTCCCAGCTGGGAGTTGCGGTAACCGGATCTACCCGGGCCAGTTGCGAGCACAGAACTAATAAAGGATGCAGCCGGGCTGATGCTGAAGGAAGGCTGGGCAGGAATAGGATGACAGAGCAATATCGCAGGAGGTAGGATCCTGCTGAGTCTGGAAGTGCCTGATTTATTTATATTCAGCTAAACTGAAATATTCAGAAGGAGAAAATCTTCAAGCCGGACCCTTTCACTGCCTCCTTTCAGAAGAGAGGGATGTGTGTGGTGTTTGCCAGGGAATGATGCTCGCCCTGTGCCTCTTCCAGTGCCCAGCTCCCATTAATTCAGGCAGCACAACTCCAATATGAATTTTTTCTCTGATAGCTTGTGGTTCACAGATTGGGTGATGACAAAACGAGGTAATTTATTACCAGTATATTAATTTATTTCTTATCTAACACTTGATTAACCTGTACACTTTGCTGGCTGCTCATCTTTAGGGGGTTGTAGTAAACGTATTCATTTATTCCTGGGTGTGAGCTGGTACCTTCATAATTCACCTGTTCATTTTGTACCCCTTAAACCCTTTGTTTAAGGGTTAAACACTAATGATGGTAAAGCACATTCTCATTCTGGAGAGCTGCTTCCCTCAAAATCCACTTCCCCATTCCAGGCTCAGCCCTCCTTGTGTGAACAGATCATGCATTTATATGGAGTCCAGCATTTGTAGCCTATTCCCAATCCTTAATGGATCAGAACCATTTAGACAGACTGTCATGGAAAAGTGGGTATAGAGGGTGGTCACCATTCCTGTAGGCTGTTCATAAAACAGAATCACAAAATCTCCTGAGCTGGAAGGGACCCCTAAGGATCGCCCAGTGCAACTCCTGTCCCTGCCCAGACCCCCCAGAAATCCCAGCCTGAGCATCCCTGGCAGTGCTGTCCAAAGGCTCCTGGAGCTCTGGCAGCCCTGGGACCGTGCCCATTCCCTGGGGAGCCTGGGCAGTGCCAGCATCTTTCCCTGATCTCCAACCTAAGCCTCCCCTGGGTCCTGTCCCTGCCACAGAGGGCAGAGATCGCTGCCTGATGTTGGTTGACCAGTGCTGTTGGTGGGTGATGGACATTTGACTGCAGTGAGATGTTCCTTTGCAGGTGAAACTTTCCACAGCTCTCAGCTGCCCTTGGCCACCTCAGTGCTGGTGCTGAGGGGAGTTTTGGGGGAGATCTGGTGTTTTGGGGCAGAAAACTTGAGGGAAAAAGGGCATCTCACAGCGCAGGAGGTAAAAATAGTATCGTGGGAAGAGGGGGGCTGTAATAAGAAACACGTTGGGCTGGAAATAACTTAATTCTGTCACAAACACCAGCTTAATGTATGCCCTTAAATTTGCAGCCATCTAGGTTTCCCTGCAACATCCGCCCGTATCGGGAGGATCTGCTCCATCCAGACACGGTGGTGCCTCGCGCCCGCGCTCGCAGCAGCTTTTAATGAGCATTTCTCTATTTATCTCATGTCACTGCTTCCCCAGCAGCCCCGTGCCCGGCCTGGCCAGTAAAAGCCATTATCTCTATTATGCTGCCGATAGCCCATCGCCGGGATTGCTGCTCCCTAATTGCTGGAGCACCCTCCTCCTCCTCCTCCTCCTCCTCCTCCCGCTGATAGATTACCCCGGGCTAACGGCCCCAGAGCCCGCTCCCCAGCGCCAGCCGAGCCCCAGCTATTGGGCTCTGCTCTCAGGAATAAATCCTAAGCTATCAATATATAATAGGGCTAAATAATCAACAGCTCGAGACGTTGTCTGCTCCGGGGGGCTCCGCCGCGCCGGGCAGTTTTTATCGGCTATAATTAGCAGCAGGCAGAGCCTGTGCCTGGCCAGGCTGTGCAGGAACGAGGACAGGTTTTATGCACGTTCAAACATGATTTAATCGGCTGCTCTGCCTGTCTCGATAATGTGCAGGGGTGTAAAAAAGTCCAGCTGGCCTGGGAACGTGTGGGAAACATAAATCCTGCGGCGGGCGGCTCTGGAGGGAGCTCTGCCCTCGCCGCTGCAGAGGTGCCTTATTCCTGATAGCAGGGCAGCGGCCGTGGGAGAAATCCTGGGAGAGGATTTGGACGGGGCTTGGAGCAACCCGGACTGTGGAAGGTGCCCCTGCCCAGGCAGGGGTGGGACTGGCTGGGCTGTAAGGTCCCTTCCCACGAAAACCACTCCATGACTCCGTGATTCCGAGATTCTGTGATTGTGTGCTCAGCCTGGGGGCTTTGATAGGAGGGGCTTTGGATCCACTTTAGGAGGGGCTGTGAGGCCAGGAGCAGAGGATGTTGCTGGAAAACGTTCCCAGTCAAATCCGCTTGGGTAAAGTAGCTGTGCAGCAGCCACAGGAGGAGAGGAAGGGAAGGTGCCCCAAAACAGGCAGTAAAACTATAAAGTTAATGAGGAACCCGTGTCCTTTTTTACAGTATCACCCTTTACAACCCCCTCCCCGGGACCCAGGCTTTCAGGGGAGCACAGCAAACGCTGTAAAATGGATGTTTAATGTAGCTGGGGGCCAAGAAAAACATTGTATAATTGTAGTAAGCAGCTTGCTAAGTAAAGCGATAGCTTTTAAAGGATGAAATACAGCGTGGGTTTGCAGGCTGCACAGGCTCCAGCCTCAATAACAGTTTCCTCCTTCCACTTACAAACACATCTCTGAGAAGATCTGGGATGAACATCTCTGGCTTTGGAGATCAGCTGCTGGCTAGGTCTGCTTTGGGAATAAATTACCTGGGACTGTCAGTCCTTGCCCCACTCATGCCGAATTAGTTTGATTTTCATCCTTTTAAGCAGACAGGCTCTGTCCCACTGTGTCCCAGCAGGGCACTGGGGCAGTGAGGGATGCTCCCCTGGGATAACCACCCCAGCTGCACCCACACTTCACTTTGGCTCCTGGGGGTTCCATGGGCCCCCAGTGCCTCCCAGCCCACCCCTGTCCCACCAAGACCACAGTTCCAGTGCTTCCCAGCCTGTGTGATGGGGTTTGGGCTGGGTTTCTGAGGAGAAGGGGCACAGGGAGAGGGATTTGGATTTAGCTGGTTGGTGGAATTAGTCTTCTTTGTCTCCCAACACTCCGGGCCAACGGTTGCTGTTCAGCCCTTGTAAATTCAAATTCAAGGGCACCTGTGGCTTGGCTGTGGTTTCTAACACAGAAATTAATCTGTTGTGTGCAATCTATGTCCTCAGGAGGCGGGAGGGGGAAGGCACTGCTCAGGACTTGTGGTCTCTATGGTGCATCTTCCCGCCCTGCCCCAGTTGTCCCCTGGCTCCCATCACCACTGATAGCCACGATGCCCAAACTGGGCCATCCCGAAGGGTCTGCAACTTCTGCTGGAAAAGCTGCTCACTTTTCATGCAATATTTCCTGTTCAAAGGTGCTGAGGGTGTCACTGGTAAGCTCAGTGAAGTGAGGGGCTGAGCCTTTCTGGTGGCAATCAGGCGATGGTACCGCTGCAGAGAACTGTGACCGAAGCACAGTCTGGTGTTACAGTCACAATACTCTCAATTTGGGCAGAAAAGGTGAGAATCAAGTACAAAAACCCTCCTTGGCTCCTAATTCTGGGGCCTGTTCAAGCTGAGAATAAACCCACGCACCTCTGCTTTCTGTGTGTGTGCATAATGGGAAATTTCATCAGCTGCAATATTCCCGAAGACAGGACTCGTGAGATATATCACATGTAAATGGACACATCATCTGAGCAAGGCCCCATTCATCAATAGCACTTGGAAATGCAGTGGAAGATCTGATGGGATTATGTAGATCTCAACTATCCATGGGTGAATGAAATTGGGTAACCTTAGCAACCCCAGGTATGCTTGTGCAGCTATGAATCAAACGTCAGCCCGATGAGCTATGCGCAAAATAAAGAAATAATTCTTTGAAATATTCATAACAGGCTGCAGAGTATTATTTTATCAGGCTCTGCCTATTATGCATTTTGGAAGCCAGGTTTTAAAAGAACCAACATTAGCATTTACATCCCCCACGCTGGCATAAATGCTTATAAATAAACCCAAGATGAAACACAACCGGCAACTGCAGCAAACCTGGGCTCCTCTTCCTGCTGGTGGAAAGGGCATCTCCCACCAAGCAAAGATTCCAGCTGGAGGAACAGCACAGAGGAGGGGTTATCCACAAAGGTTTGGAACAGCACCTCCCATGATCAGCTTGGATAAAAACAAAAGTTGTACACTGTCCTTTCACTTGTGTTAAATTCATCAGGCTGCTTTAATGCCAAAAAAAAAAAAAAAAAAAAAAAAAAAAAAAAAAAAAAAGGGGGGAAAAACGGCTGGAAGTCTCCATTAAAAGTTGATTAAGTCAAGAAAATGTATGGTTTGGGGTACTTGTTATGCTGTTTTGATTATGTATTTTGGATGTCCGAGAGATAGTTTAAATACATGCTGTATCTTCACTTAAAAATCCATAATTACGTCTTGATTTGTGGAGAATTCCATATCCCTCTGCCCTTGGCTCATGTTCAGCTCCAGAGAGCATTCAGGCACGTGCCAGCTTTGGTCTCCTCCACACTGAAGCACTGCAGTTTTCAAAGTTCCCTGATTTTTCCCACATGGAAAGCCGTCCTTTATCCTTGGCATTGCTTGGAGACTGTAGTTCTCAGCCTGAAAATTTATTTTTGATTAATTAAACCTGCAGCAGTTAGGATCACCCACTCCAGAACAACCTCTGAGCAACCTGGTCCAGTGGAAGGTTGGATGATCCTGAAGGTCCCTTCCAACCCAAACTGTTCTGGGATTCCATCACAAGGAAGAGACAGGGCATGGCCAGGGTGCTCAGACACCTCAGGCTGCCTCCTCCACCTTGGTGCTCCCTGCAGACGTTCTAAGCTTTATCTATGGCAGAATCACAGAATCCTACATTGGGTTGGGTTGGAAGGGACCTTAAAAATCAACCAGTTCCAAGCTTAAGGCTGGAACGAGGTAGCTGAAGTTCTCCTTACAGCCTGAGCACCAGAGGTGATGTTGATAATTAAGAATCTCACTTTTCCTTCAAAATAATTCCTCATACTTGTGGTCAATGAAAAACCCCAAACATATTTGACTCTTGGGCTCCAGTTCCCTCTTGCTTTCCAGCTCCTGAACACTGGAGAAATCAGATTACAGCTCCCCAGTCCTCTCAGCACCACGTGCCCTGTGGAGGGTTCTCATTTCAGAGCCAGGAACCACCCCTTTATTTATTTTATGGTGCTTTAACCCACCCTCACACTTAACAGGCTGGCAAGCTCTGCGCTGTTTCTTTATTTCTCAAACAGCTCTTAAAGAATTAGTGTTTCCATAAATGCTTCTCATTCCCGTTAAACATTTTGGGTGGTGCTGGAGAGCTCAGCAGTGAAATCACCCTGAGAATTGCAGCAGCAGCTCTGGAGCTGCAGCCTTGTTTGTTCCAAATCACCTCCTCCAATGGCTCTCCCCAACGAGCTGGATTAATTGTTCAGGACCTATAGCACATGCTTCAGTGAAAATAAATTACTTTATTTCTATTACACCACCAGTGGCTGTGTAACTTAATTTCATTAGCTCAAACCTGTTGAGAGTGTTCAGATTTCCATGGCAGGACGCACTCGAAATGAAAAGACGCCTTCGATTCCCAATTAACAGAATCGCTCCCTTTCAACTGAAATGAATGTTATTGAAACCAATTAGCATAGACTGGAAAATCTCTCATTAATGAGGGGAGTGTGGGTGAGTAAACAGCAATGAAAAGATGAAATTAGAGAAGAGGCTCTTCTTGTTGGCCTGAATAATTACATGCTTAGTTGCCTAATTGTCTGGTGAAAAGCCTCGCCGTGCTGGTAACAGATTGCCGTGTTCATTAGGCTGCAAAAGGCCACCTGCTGCTGAGGCTCATTTTCCTGCAGTCTATATCCACGTGTTGCTCCCCAGGGACTGCTATTTGGACACAACACTGGCTGTGAAAAGCAAATGAGCTTGCCAATATGCTGCAATATTGTGTCCTTTATGCCAAGATACAGAAGCTTAATATGTCAAATATAATGAATAAAACCAACAGCGATAACGAAGTTTATGAGGAGAGTGACCTTCCAACACGGCCTGGTGCAGGAGGGCAGGGCCCTCCATGCAGATGCTCCTGCCTGGCCTGGACTGCTCCGAATTACGGAGCACAAAAGAGAAATTACAACCGCCACCCCTTAGACAATGGCAGAAGGAAAGCCCACAATGGCAACTGGTAAAATTGGAAACAAATGTGAAATTCCGAGCGCTAAGAAGGGCTCACGAAGCCCGGCATTGTTCCGATTTGCTCTGCTGTGGCAATAAACATCAAAGGCAGGAGGCCTCTTCTCCAGCCCTGCCTCAGATCATTCCATGTTTTATAATTGCAGGGTTTATGGGGCTTTTAAGCCAGGCTTTATTGCACGGCGCTGTTGGCAGGCAGGAGTCACCCTGGGCACAGAGTCGAGGGGTTCTTGCTCCTCCGTGAGCCCCGGCACGTGCTGAGAGTCCAACCTGCCAAGGGTGGGATGGAGGCATGGAGCCTGCTGGAGATGGGAGATGCTGCAGGGGTGTCCAGAGAAGGGAATGGAGCTGGGGAAGGGTCTGGAGCTGGGGGGGCTCAGCCTGGAGAAAAGGAGGCTCAGGAGGGACCTTCTGGCTCTGCACAACTCCCTGACAGGAGGAGGCAGCTGGGTGAGGGTTGGTCTCTTTTCCCAAAGAACAAGTGAAAACAGCCTCAAGTTACACTAGAGAAGATTTAGGTTGGATATTGGGAAAATTACTTCATGGAAAAGGTTTTGTCCAGCTGCCCAGAGCAGTGGTGGAATTTCCATCCCTGGAAGGAATCAAAAGCTGTGTGGATGTGGCACTGGGGAACATGGTCATTGGTGGCCTTGGCAGTGCTGGGGGATGGTCAGACTCCCTGATCTTAGAGGGTGTTTTATTAATTAACAACTCCATGATTCCATGATTCCCTGTCATGCACCGAGCAGAAGGAATTGCTGGGGTACAGCAGGTTGGTTCACAGTCGCCAGCAAAGAAATCAGGGATGTGTGGATCTGAGTATGGAAATGGGTATTGATGTACACATTGGAGGGTATTATACTACTGCAACTACGACTAATGAACAGCTGAGGTAACTAATACTAATTGCATTAGGGGAGTGGAGGGGAGGGGAGTGGCTGTTCCCTGCTGTCCCCCACGTGGGGACAGGATCTGTGTCCCTGGCAGCATTCCCAGGACCACGATGGGTGAAGAGCAGCCCTGTTGCCACTTCACAGTGCAAAACTTCTTCCTCATAAAGTTAAAATACTCCAATGCCAGCAGTTTGAGCCCCTCAGGATGGTGGCACATCCTGTGATATCACACAGAGGAGCCCCCACTGTCCCCATGTCCCACCCGTGCCCGAGGCTGGATCCACACGGGTTAAACACAAAAGGCTCCGGTCACTCCCAGTCATTCCCAGTTGTCCCTAGCTGAAGGCTCAGGTGACCATGGGGGAACAAAGCCTCTGCTTTGCCAGGTTTTGGATTGCTTTTTGTGGAGAGTGGAGCATGGAATGAGCCCCCTTGTTAATGAGAAAAATTAGAATATTGAGAGACTGAGAAATGTTTTATCGTTGGAAAGCGAGGCTGATGTGCCTGGCAAGGAGCAGGAACACAGCAGAGGCACAGGCGGCGTTCAGGGGAGCTCTGGGAATGTGGTTCCAGCAGTGGAGCCCTGCACTGGGCACTCCCCAATGGCCACCCCACCAACAGGTCCTTTTCAGGGTTTGCTGTAGCAAACTCTCCCTCCCTGACCATAATCACGGCCTTTGTTTAACTCCATTAATTGCAGCACATGGATTTGTCCTCAGTTAGCCATCAAGTCTCCATTACAATCCCTTTGGAATGGCTGCTGGTGTCTCCAGGTGTGGAAGCAGGCCCTGATACCGGAGCAAGGAGGTAAGAAACAAACAGGCCCTTCCCACCAGGATGTGCTGATTTCTCTGGAAATCCAGAGGATTAATGAGCACAAAAAGCCACACAAAACACAAAAATCCTGCTCTGAACCAGGCCAGGAATTGCTGTTTGACTCTGGACAAACAAAACCTGCCGAGGCCTGCAGGCCCAGCTCCCATGAAAATGGTGGATGTGCATCTGCCCTCCCTCAGCTGAGGGGGCTGAGCAGTGACCCAGGGCCAAGGCTTTGAGACCCTGCCAGGGTGTCAGAGCAAACAGAGTCCCCTCCCCTGTGGACAGGGAGCCCCTAAAGCCACCTCCATCCCACAGCTGGAAGGGGATCTCCCTGAAAGGGACCCATCTCCCCTCAGCAGTGACCACCACAAAAACCATTTATGGCTGTGCCCGAGGCCGTGTGCCCACCTGAGCCACAGCTCTGTGTCACATCCCAAATCAAAATTACAGCTCCATGTTACTCTCAATGATTTTTACAGCTCTCTCAGGTTTTATTCTGTGAAAAACCCAATGTGATTACATTATTTAGGCCACTTGCCAACTGGTTAAATATAATTGACTAAATTAATTACTAAGATCAGTTTTACAGCAGATTAGGATAATTTATTGGGCAGTTTGTTGTTTTCCTAATAGTCTCACCTGATTGATGGAGAGGCTTGGCTATAAATGATTTTTTATGACCAAGAACAGCAAACACAAACTTAATCAGGTGTTCCACTCTGCACTGAGGAAAGCCTGTGTCACTTGGATAACGTGCAGGTATAATTCTTTGGAATGCCTGTGAAAATTTTGAGTGATTGAGGGGGAAAAAACTGAGAGAGAGGCATTTATGTGAAGCAGCTGCTTTGGGGGGCAGCCCCAGCTCACCTCTGCTGAGCTTTGGGGTGATGGGGATGTAGATGAGAGCTCAGCCTCAGGGTTCACCCTGCAATCCTTCTGTACTGTCCCTGTGGGGATAAACTAGCACCTTTGGAGACTCTCTCTCTATCCAACACATTTTTGGGCCAAAATGTATTATTAGTGACAAATCAACAGCAGAAAATTGAGAAACAACAACCCAAACTTAATTAAGAAGTTCAAAAAAAGAGCAAAGCCTCTCTGGGTGTGCAGCAGCAGGTTCACAGATCCCCTCTCTCAGAAAGGTACTACTTGCAGGGATGTTAATTTGATTGTACTGACTCCTTTTCATGCAAAGAGTGAATTGTTTTCAGACTGCTGATGATTAATGTGGTTATTGATTAGTTGATCAATAAGGCCATGATGTCTAATTATTGATAATCCTTCCCCAAATGAAAGATCGAGTGCAAGGAGTGCTACTTACAGAGCTCAAAATATAAAGTGATTCAGTGTGAAGCCTGGTAATTGAAAGTCAAACTAATTCCATAAATTAAATCACAGCAATCCATAACATTTACCTGATAAATCCTTTGGAAAGCTTTATTTAACTCTCAGTTCTCATTGAGAAAGCTTTGGAGGCTCCCAGGAAAGTGTCTCAAAGTCTGGGTTTGAGGTGCCTTTTATTAATGCAAAAGTTTAATTTAATATAAATGTGTATAATAATGACACTGGTTTGAAATGTCTGATCTCACAGCTATAACTGAATATATTTTGCTGCAACATTTTGCTACAATAATTTATTTTGGAAATTTAAGGATACTGGTACCAGTCACACCAGTGTATCACCTGTACACCAAATTGTTTTCCAAACTTCCCCTCTAAGCCCTTTCCCTGCCAACCTTTTATATCATAATTAGATGGGGGAAAACAACCTTATTGCTTTTCCCTGACATCCCCTGCAAGACTTTTTAGGCACTTGGAAGAAACGGGAATAACACCTGGAAGATATGATCCTATATTTTATAAGTAAACTCATGGACCAATTAAAATCTCAACTGTTGAGGCACCTAATTCATCCCCACAGCATCCTCTGGAGCTGTAATATCCAATAACGTAATTAAAGCAATTTTAAGTGACTCTGATCAGATAATCCTAAAAATATCCCCCTGCTCAGCCTCTGAGAATGGCCAGGATTAGGCAGAGCGCATTGCCCACAGTTTCAGCGCAGGCACGGCAGTGGTTTTCCATGGCTCCCTGAGCACACGGATCTGCTGTGAGCTGGGCTGTGCCAGCCCTTCAGAAGTTTTCATTTTGCTCCTGTCATGCTGCCCCTCCTGAACAAGCCTCAATTTGCTGTTTGTTCCCAACGTGATGTTATGGCTTTGGCCAGAACTGCATTTCAGGAGCTGAAATAACAGGAGGTGTCCGTGCCGGAGCGGGGGATTCATGAATCCTCATTAAAGGCTCCCCACACCTCAAACCGACTCGTGCAAATCCTGGAACACCTGAGAGGTGTCTCTGTGGGCTGTGAAGGAATCTGTGTGTCAGACAAATCACACTGGACACCAACACAGCCTTCCCTTACTGCCAGCTGTCACCTCTCCACAGCACCCATGGCACTTCCCTGCTTTTCTCCTGTTTCATCTCTGCTCTAAACTTTCCACCACCACTTGCAGGAACTGCTCCTGTTTGGGAACAATCCCCAGAATTTCCCAAAGCTCTGATTTCTGACCCCTCAGCCTAGGCACACATCATGGGGTCTCACCCAAATATTTTTTTCTGGAAGTTTAAGTCTGTCCCAAATTTCCAGGGCTGAATTGAACCCTCACAAGCTCGTTCCTCTTGCCCAGGAGAGACGATTTCTGAATGTTTAACTCCTGATGGAAGAGCTGAACAGATCTCCAGAAACGTTTTCCAATTTCTAAGTAGCAGGAAGGGATTTAAGCCTGTCTGCCTGTATTTTATCCTCCTTTTTATCACCATTTTGTAGGGAGCAATTAATGACTCCTGCATTAATAACCAGTACAACTAAAAGTGTCCCATCATCGTGGGGAGCCAGCAGTGGGTCCATGGTGGTCTGTGCCATCAGGGCATGGAGGAGGTGATGGAGCAGCAGCCCCAGCCTGGAGCTCTTTTGGCTCTGACCCACTCAGGGGTCTCTCCCCTCTCCCCTGACATTGCAGTGCTGGGCAGAGCGGAAAGCTGGCACTTTAAAATATAAAAATCAAGAAGCCCTTTTCCCCAGGATGAATTTCCCAGGGCTGTCCTGGGATGGCCAGGCCCTCCAGCCCTGCACATCCAAGTGCTGAACACCTTGGCTGTAAAGACACTGAGAAAAATACAATAAACCCAGAAGGATCCTCAGCTTTTACCAAGGAATTTGTGAGGATATTCCAAAAATCCATCTCCTGAGGCACATCCTTGCTGACACTGGGCAGTGGGGAGAGTGGTGGGCACCTGCTGGAAGGCCATGGATGCCCATCTGAGCATGGGAAATGTTTCAAAGTGAGGGATGAGGAATTTGGATATATTAAAATGCTCTGCCAGGTCTTGGGCTGCATCTCTGCCCAGCCCAGTTATAGGAACTGCAATTGTTCTTTTGCCCTCTCCAATTTTTTTTCTCCCAGTGGAAAGGAAGGAAAAGAAGACAAAATAAACAAAACTGTCTTCTTTTTTTTTTTTTTTTTTTTTTTTAAGGGGGTTTCGGGCTCCCTGGAGGGCAGGGACCGCGGCATGGGACAGAGCTGGAGTTTGGTGTTTCTCCTGCAGAGTAAAACCCTTGTGCTGTGAGAAACCCTGGGCTTGCCCGGCTGGCAGCGCTGTCCCCCCCAGCATCAGCAGGGCACGGACCCCCCCGCGCCCCCCGGCCGTGCCCGGTGCCCCCAGGGGCCGGGGCAGGCGGGCAGAGGGTCCGGCAGTGCCAGCCCTGTCCCGGCGCTGCCGGCACGCGGCACTGGCAGCTGTGACAGCCTGATTTAATCTGCGGGAGCCTCGCTGCTCCGACCACTGCGCCGAGTCATTAACCTTGACTCGCGTAATTGAATTCAAGGTTGATTGCCTGTGACCCTGCTCGGCGAGGTCCTCCAAATGTACATATTCATTATGAGGCGCGGGGCTAAATGGATTGCACAGGGAAAGCTGTAGCAATCAGCCTGCTTGGTATGCGAGGGGCGAGGAGGGCACTAATTGCATGTTAGAGTTGAGGATTAGATTATGAAAAGAGTGAGAAAATGAAGATAGATCCCTGTGACACTGTCAGATTAAGGGCAGCCATGCACAGGAATATGACATTGAAAATTTACAGGGCTGTTAAGGGAAGGGAGATTTGAAAGGGGGTGGTAGGTGCTGGGGTTATTTTTTATTTTTTATTTTTTAAAATTCCCATCTATTCGTTCAGTTAGGAGCCATTTAAAAGCACAAAGTGACAAATGCGTATTTTGAATCTCACTAAATTGCTGGAGTGGTTTTGATGTCTCTGATGGTGGCTGTAAGGAAGAAGATTTTGAACATTTTGAACATTTTGCCCCACAGCACCTGCGTGTTGTTTAATACCACCCTGAGCAGCCTGGTGTGGGGAAGGGGTCCCTGCCCATGACAGGAGTGCCAGGCTGAGCTTTCCACACCATTCCATGATGATTCTATGATTCAAGTTGTCCAGTCAGGGCCACCACAGTGCAAACACCAATGACCCACGGGGTGACAGGCTCAGCAGGCTCCGGGAATCCAGCAAAACTCACCTTGGGAAGGGGGAAATGTCTGAGCCCCCAAAGCTTTGCCTTATCCTGATCCCAGATGGGGCTCCCAGGGGGAATGGGCTGAGGGAAGGTGGCCACCAGCAATCTTTGGGTTCACAACGATGTTGTTGTGATAGCTGGGTAAGGATTTTCCCATGTTTTGCTGCAACTCCAACCAGATGGGATTTTTTTTCTTGAATTAAACGAAAGTTAAGTACAAAAACATTTTGCCCACAGGGAATTCAGATTCTCAATGTGCTTTTAATAACTGTTTGTAAAACATTTAGGAAAATCTATGGCAACATGTTTGAAGGGGAGGGGGGAAATCAAATTATTCTTGCCTGAGGATGTTATTCTGGTATCTAAACTTTATGAATCATCCTGTGTGGCCCAATTTCTAGGCAGTTACACTGTGGAACAGAATGGAAGTGTCTGAATTTAATTGATGTAAAAATTTTTAATAAAGATGTTAATCACAGCCACTGGCTGGAAATCTGTTAAGGACTTTGTACTAATTTAGATGTCCAAACCTCTGCAGTCTAATAAAGCTTTAAAAGCCCAGTTCAAATTAATGTTCTTGTTAGAATTTATTGCAATGGGTAGGCCCAGTTTTGGGCCACCTGTCTAAGCCTGCTCTTGTGTTAAAATCAGGCTTAAAATCACAGAATGGTTTGGTTTGGGAAGGACTTAAAGCTCTTTTTATTCCACCCCCCCAATCCATGAGCAGGGACACCTTCCACTATCCCAGGTTGCCACAAGCCCTGTCCAGCCTGGCCTTGAACACTTCAATCTGCATAAAAATTGTGTTTAATCCCAGCATTTCTGGAGGTGGAAGCTGAACATTAAAATCCCAACCCAAACGTTTTGCCAACATTCACAGGGGTTGTTGTTAAATAGAGAAATTCAGGTTGTAAATGGGGCAAAAACTCACGCAGGTTTTTATCCCAGTCCTATAAAATGAGGCTTTGGGGAAGCTTTTCCCCTGCTGTTCCCAGTTCTTGTCATTCCATGTGTCAGGGGGGCTGTGAGCACCTATTGATGGAAGGACCAGGCAGAGAGCACCCAAATGCCTTCACACGGGTGCAACCTGTACATTTCCCAGGCAGTAATCTACCTTTTATGCAAAAAAACCCTCTTTTTGCATGAGAAACTAATCCTGGAAAGCTCCAAACAGTGTGCAGAGCTTCTGGGATCTCTCAGCCTCCCCTCATCAAGGAGCAGAGCTCTTCAGCCAGGCTCCAGGTCACTCCCTGCTCAGGGCACCTGTCCCTCGGCCACAACTCCAGAACAGCAACTCCATTAATTTGATTAAATTCCCAATGCTCAAACCTTGTGGTGTTGTAATAACAACGGGATCGGAGGTGGCAGCACATCCCCAAAATATCAGCCTTGAGAATTGCTGGGGTTTTGGGGGCTCTGATGTGTTGAGGACATAATTAACGGGATAACTTTGCGCTTTCCATCGCAGGGCTCTGTCCTGAAAGGAGGACTTCTCACTAAATGATCTGTCAGGACCACTGCTGGGTGGGTATGAGCGGAATTTTTATGTCCCGCTCATTAAATTACCACGGGCTATGACTTTCTAGGCACTGAAAGTCAAGGGGAATCGTTGCTGACTGACAATCCAGGATTGCAGGTTACCAACAGCTGCCTCAAGTTGAATAAGACTGACAAATGACTGCTCCTTGCACAGGCCTGTAATAAAATCACCCTGTGACATGGGGGTGTCTGTGCAGGAGGGTGGTGGCACCCATAGAAGGAAGAAAGAATCGTTTATTCACAGGGGGGAAAAGGAGGAAGTTTCTGAAGTGTTCAGATTCAGCAGCAACATGTTGCTCTGTGGAGTTACAGCAGGCAGTGAGACAGCTAAAATCCATTTGTCTCCAAAAATCCCTTTGATTTGTTTCAATTTATGAATGAGCTGCAGAGAGCAAGGCAAGTGCCCAAGGAATGTAAATGAAGTGGCTGTGCCATGCTCTGTGAAAAAGGCCCCCAGACATGTGATGAAGGAAATTTTCTGTGAGGAAAACCCGGTTTGTTGGCATTTTATGAATCCTAAAAATACCCCAAGACAAATAGTCTAACTCACTACTGCTGAAATTTCATTTACTTACCAACCACACTAATGAGGCACTGCAGAGGGACTTCTAATTAGATCCACTTTATTCCTGTCACTGAAATTAATTTATTTGCTTCAGCTTCTAGAACTAGTTTGATATTATCCTGATTTTTAAGCCGGGCTGTACAAAGCTGGGGCTGGCTCTGATGTTTACACCCTCCCGACCCAAGGCTGGAAGTGCAGGCTTTGCTGCTGGGCTGGTCCCAAGCAGAAGCTCTTTCTCAGCAGGTTTGCAGCATCCCCGTGCCGAGCAGGAGCCAGGGGAGCTGCAGCCCTGGGCTGGCTGTCCCCAGAGCCCGGGGCAGCGCTCTAAGTAAGCACTAAAGCAGCAATATTGTGCCACTTGGCGATTTCCTGCCTCATGCATATTCAAAGAGGGAAGAGGCTGCATGCATAATTCATCAGCCATTACAATTGCATTATACTATTTATACTATTACTTCGGGAGCTGTTTAAATTAAGGGTTACAAATGGCTCGTTTGTTTTCCCCTGCTCCGGCAAGAGGGTTCAGCCCCTCCAAGCTGCTGGGAGGGCTCTGGCCGGGGCCGGGGGCACAGAGGGGTCCCCAGCCAGGGCACCCAGGAACTTTGCAAACTTTTGTCCCACTGGGATTTGATTTTTCAACGAATGGAGCCCCCTGTGTGAAAACGCAGCCCCAGGGTCCAGGAGAAGCTTGGTTGGGACTCTGGAATGCTGAATAAATCACAGCTGTGACAGTGACATGGCTTGAAATCCTCTTCACACCCCAGTAAAACTCAGAGAAACATGGGAAACCCTCAGCTGGTAACTAATTGTCAACTAACTGCTAAACCCCAGGTCTGGCTGCACAGATTATGACTCTTGGTGCCTTTCCAAACATTATTTTATTAATATGAATAATATATTAACTATTGAACAGTCTGGACTGCATCCAAACCACTCTGTTGTAAGTGCTTTGCTAAGACTTACCAAGGATATTTACTTCTCTAAACAACAGGCAACATTTGTATCGGTTTTGGTTTTATTATTGTTTTACTAAATAGTTATGAGAGCACCACGAGGGGGATCTGAAGATTTTTAAAACGATTTGAAAGATAGTCCATAAAGTGCTTTACATCTTGGTGAGTTTAAAAGGTGAATTACTGTTCTTTAATAATTTAAAGAAAACCCTCCAGAATGCATTTTTAAATGTATTTCCAGCTAAACACAGGATCCTGTCCTGGGCTCTCATCACCAGGGGATCACGTCAGGATGAATCACAGCAGTCAGGGCCGTGTAATTGAGAGCAAAGCTGCCAAGGGAAGAGCTGCTCCCTGGGGACACCCAGCAGATACCTCTGTTCATTACCCTGTGCCCAGGTCACAGGCCAGGGACAGATCTGATTTAGATATGACTTAAAATTCAATTCCTCAAAGTTTACTTAAAATTACTGAGTTCTGCAAACGCTTTTCTAGAGGGATGGGGCATTAAACAGGGAGAGGTTTAGATCAGAGGTTGGGTTAGATGCCCTTTGTGGTGGGAGGTCCCAGCTGGAGCTCGGGCAGCAGGAGCTGGGCTTGATGACCTTTGTGGGTCCCTTCAAACTCAGGTTATTCTGTGATTCTCTGATTCTGTGAATAGGAAGGAATTCCTCCCTGTGAGGGAGGTGAGGCCCTGGCACGGGGTGCCCAGAGCAGCTGTGGCTGCCCCTGGATCCCTGGCAACGTCCAAGGACAGGTGGGAGCAACCTGAGATAGTGGGAGATGTCCCTGCTTGTGTCAGGGGGTTGGAATGGGATTATTTTCAAGGCCCCTTCCAACCCAAACCATTCTGGGATTAACAGATCCCCCCACACCTTGCAGGACTCAGAGATCACACAACAACTGGAGAATATTCCATGAAAACAGACCTGGCTGTGACAGGAGGCCCTCTCTGCATCTGCAGGGCCAGGAGAGGCCCGGCCCTTCCCACGGCATTTCCCAGCCAACCTTGGCAGTGGATGCCAGGGCCCACAGGGCTGCTCAGACACCCCAGAGCTGTTCCCACCCCTGGCAGCACCCTCGCCTCCCCCTGCTCCGTCGAGGGGATGGCTCCCACATCCCTTTGGGGATGGCTCCCACATCCCTTTGGGGCTGGCTCCCACATCCCTTTGGGGCTGGCTCCCACATCCCTTTGGGGATGGCTCCCACATCCCTTTGGGGATGGTTCTCGCATCACTTTGGGGATGGCTCCTACATCTCTTTGGGGCTGGTTCCCACATCCCTTTGGGGACGGCTCCTACATCCCTTTGGGGCTGGTTCCCACATCACTTTGGGCTGGTTCTCACATCACTTTGGGGATGGTTCCCATATCACTTTGGGGATGGTTCTCACATCACTTTGGGGATGGTTCCCACATAATTTTGGGGATAGTTCTCACATCACTGTGGGGGTGGCTCCCTCATCACTTTGGGAGTGGCTCCCACTCCACCTCCCCTTCACAGCTGAAGCAGTTTTGCTGTCCAGCTCTCTGGGGTGGCTCCCGCATCACTTTGGGGCTGGTTCTCACATCACTTCCACATAATTTTGGGGATGGTTCTCACATCACTGTGGGGGTGGCTCCCTCATCACTTTGGGAGTGGCTCCCACTCCACCTCCCCTTCACAGCTGAAGCAGTTTTGCTGTCCAGCTCATTCCCATTTTGCTGCCCACCCCCAGACTGGCTGTGACACGGGTGTGCACAGCTCTGAGCGCCCCTCGGGGTGACCCTGGGTGTGCACAGCTCTGAGCACCCCTCGGGGTGACCCCGCTGTCTCTGCTCCCTGCACCCCCAGCCTGGAGAGTTTAACCCTTGCCGAGCTGTGCAGACATAAAAGACGCCTCTCTGTTATAAACTCTCAAACTCCCTCAGACTCGCATTAACACGTCCCTGAGTGTATTTTTTGCCCAGCAGACCCTTCAGGAAGGTGCATTTTGCCTTCCAGCTCGAGTTTCTGCCTGGCGGGGAGATGCCGTTTCACCTTTCCCACACGCTGGGGGCTGGGCTGGGAGGGGACAGTCCCTCCCCGGCGGGGTTAAGGCAGTGAGCTGCCTGCCCAGCAATGAGGATCCTCTTCCAGACAGCCCATCATCCACTAATGGGACTTAAGACAGTTGCTGCCTCATCGGCAGGAGCGTAATGATCGCTGGGCAGGGAGAGACCCATTATCCATCATCCATCCTTCTCCTCTGGCTGATGATAATGATTTCTTAGTTCAACAGTGGTGCACTGGGACCTCGGTGCTTTGTGCACGACTGGGGTTTAATATCCTGATCAAGACAAATACAGATCGTGGCCGGGCCATGGGGCCACTGCAGAGGACAAAGCCAAAAGGCTCCCAGGAAAACTCAGAGGATACACAAGAGCCTAAGAAAACCTGAGAAGTGCCCATGTTTTGTGCAGTGAGGAGAAAGTCACTCCCTTCCCCCCACAGTGCACAACTTTGAGATGAGGATTTGTGTGTAAGGAATCCAATCATCAGGCCAAGAGAAAACCTAAAAGCTCTTGAAAATGTATTTTTACTTCCCATGTCATTCTCTCAAGCTGTTATTCTCCAGCTCAAATCACTCTGTAATTACATCGATTGAATATTGTCATTTCAATAATTACAACTCATGGATTTAAACTGAAAGAGTGTAGATTTAAATTTGATACTGGGAAGGAATTCCTGGCTGGGAAGGTGGGAAATCCCTGGCACAGGGTGCCCAGAGCAGCTGTGGCTGCCCCTGTGGATCCCTGGCAGTGCCCAAGGTCAGGTTGGCCAGGGCTTGGAGCAATCTGGAATAGTGAAAGGTGTCCCTGCACGTGGCAGGGGTGGGATGAGATGATTTTTAAGGTCCCTTTCCACCCAAACCACAGGCATTGCACCACGGTGCTGGTGAGCAGTGTCACGGTGATGCTGAGCCACCAGGGCCATTGTCCCCTGTCCCACCCCCAGCCCCAGGAGCTGTGCTCAACACTGGCAGGGAGAGGGTGAAGCCATCTCACCACACCCTCCCTGCCACTCTCAGCAACTTCAAGTCCAATAAAGGATGCTCAGAAGAAACACAATAGCGAGAGCGGAGCTGCCGCTGGAAATTAAATCTGAAAGACGAGTATTTATTCTTGTCTGGGCTCCTCGAGGAGCGCGGGCACACCGGCAGCATGTTAAACACTGCTCAGGTTCAGCCAGACAAATGTCCAGGCAGCTCTGCTGCAATATCCATTTGAAAGGAGCTTAGTGCCACGAGCCTTTCATCTCAATATTCCTGAGGCCGGATTTGAAAGTGCTTAAGGTTAAATATTGCTCACTCTTGGAAAGAACAGTTCCATCTGTCTCGTAAAAAAAAAAAGCTTTCAGTCTTGGAGGTGCTCAGGGAAACTCACCCATAAACACGGTCAGGAGAGGCTGCACAGGGAAAAAGACTCCTGTCCCAGGAGTAATTAGCCCCTCAAATTGAGCAAGGATTAATCAAAAAAATCCTTATATACAAAATTCAATCCATATTTCCTGTGAGGTGAGTGGGCGCAACCCTGCCCGAGTCAGCGCTGCACAGCTGGATCCTCACATCTGTGCATCCTGAAGAGTGAGGCAAGGAGAAAAGTCCCATCTGACCCTGAAGGATCCCAGAAAGGCACTCCTGACGTGGTCCCTGGCCTCAGGACAGAGCCTCTGGGTGCTCCTGGCTGACTGGAGGCTGCCACAGCATCTCAGAGGCGCCAAGAGACTCTCAGGCTGCTAAATGCCCAATTCACTTTTGAAAACCGGATTTAAGCAGCTGGTTTTGAACATTTGTGGTAAAAGAGAGACCCAAAATAGCATTGTGTGATTTGGGGTGAAGTGCCCCGAGGCCTGGTGATAATAATTGTAGTGCTCTTTAGAAAGAAAAATGACATTTTTTTCAAGGCGGTGAAAGCTGCTGACGACATCCCTGGGGAGCTGGGGAAGCTTTGGAGAGGAGGAATTCTGTCTTTTCAGAGGCTGACAAATGACAGGCTCAGCAGCCTGGAACGTGTCTCCTGGAGTCCTGGATCAGACACAGAGTGACGCTGACGGTGCCCTGGGCCCGTGGTGACACCGGCCAGAGGGATCATGAGAACCCTGTCCAGCAGCTGGAAAAACCATCGGGTTTTCCAGGGGAGCTGGTGGGAAGCTCTGCTTTAGGAATCACTCCCTGCTCATCCTCAGGGAAGGAGCTGAGGTGGGTCCTGCTGGCAGGCTGGGAAGTGTGGCTGCTTCTCCTCTCAGGTCTGAATCATCCTGAGGGTGTCCCAAGGCCAGGAGAGAGGTCTGAAGGGTCCCAGTCCCTGCTGCTGGGCAAGTTTGTTGGAATAAAACTGATCCCAAGATTAAGCTGCTTTTAAATGGCTCCTCATTCTGTGAAAAACACTTTATTGTGCAGGTTGTCCTTCAGTTTGAAACCTCTTCCCACCACCATCCTCACTCCTGTTGTGTTTCCCCACTCTGCTCAGCCCTGTAAGGTCCCAACATGACCTGGGGTCTTTTTAACCCCCCCAACTCCAGTTTAATGATTGACTGGGAAGATGGTGCTGCACTGGTCACTCCACATTGCCAGGAGAGGCTTCCAAGGAAAACCGACTTTTAATGTATTGATCGCTGCTATTTGATTACACTGGGAAAAAGGTCGGAGAGAAAATGCCAATAACGGTGCAAAACTTGAAAGCAAATGAATGCTTTTCCATCGTCACCCTCCTGCCTCCCGCAGAGCAGCGGGGAGCAGAGCCTTGCACAGAGGTTCTATGGTCAGGTCTTCTCCTTCCCACTGCAGCTGAAGCAGGGAGAGATGTGTGGTCTGGTCCTGATTAAATGGCCCCCATCTGTGCCCAAGGGTCACACCACTGAGGTGTGGGTGCTGGGACAGCTCCTCAATGCCCTGGGCACAGGAAAAAGGGTGCCAGGAACTCAAAACCCAGACACATCTTCAAAACCTATTTTCAAAATTGGTTTGAAAGAAGAGCTCTGATATTTTAAGTGACTCAGGAAGAACAGAGAATCACATGAAGTCCAGAGGCACCTACACCATGGATGTCCTTTGGTAGAAAGATTATCCTGGACATTGGGATGTTTGTCTGGAGCCACTGCCAACCCATGCTCACCAAAAGGGGCTCTGTGGCCCCTGTGGGGGAAAAACAAACCCAGCCAGGAGGACCAATGAAAGATCTCACAGAAACACACAAAAGGGACCCGATCAATACCAATAAACTCCTTCAGATGGTGATTAATTAATAGCAATTAATTTTGAAAAGAAGAGGATATTGACTTAAATTGACAGAGGGGCTAACCTTTGAGCAATTCAGAGAAAACATCTTTAAAGCACAGTGATTAAGTTGTAGAAAGTAATAAAAGGGCTACACTGCCTCCAGGACGAGCTGAACCCAGCTTGGGAGTGGTGTCAGGAGAGCTCTAATTAGACTTTGCAGCTTGATAAGGTAAATTGATTAGCTTGGCTCTGCCAGGTGGGATTTAAACAGGCATCTCAGTTCGGAATGTGTCCTTCGTACCAAGAGAGCCAAATTCTGGCAGATCATTGAAAAATGCCAAAAGCTTTGCAGGTTGGATGTGCTGCAGCAAGGGAGGCTCCGTGGTGTCCCTGCCCGTGGCAGGGGTTGGAGTGAGATGGTCCCTTCCAACCCAAACCATTCCACGGCTTTATGATTCCATGACACCTCACCCCCTGAGAGGTCACAGCCATTCCAAAACCTTCTTATTCAAGGGAGAACAAATGTCCAAATGTCCCCGTGTCATCCAGGCCCTGCTGCTGGGACAGGGATGGATGCTTCACTGGAAAGCATTCCTGCAGGTTCCTCACTCCTCAGAAGGTTTTGGCAGCCTTTCCTTCTGATCCAGGCACAGGGATTGTTGTCTTTGAGCGAGCGAAGCTCCAGAGTCAAACCTGGGTTAGGCTGGGGTTGAATTAAATTAATTGTGAGCTGGTGTTAGGGACATGAGGCCTGAACTCCGCTCTGACAATTTGCTGATAATTAATTATGAGTAATTGGTTGTTGCCAGGCCGCGTGTGGTGATGGCCAAGTGGGCAAAGCCCGTGGCCACAGCAAACGTGAGTCAGCCTTGTTTTTTGGGCTTCTCGTTTTCCTGGGAATGTGAATTATTGAAACCCTCCTGGAAAGGAGACAGAGACATCTGGTAGCTCTTTGTGGCGGGAGCAGGAGACACAACAGCTCAGCAGGTCAAAATTGTCTTCTGAAGGCCTTCATTTCTTCTCCCTTTTCTTCCTCGACATCCTGAAGTCCTGGCAGATGATTTGAAGAGAGTCCTAACCATAATCAAGCAAAACCAATTTCACAACCTTCATAAAATGCATCCCCCAGAATGACCCTCCATCACAACAGGATGCTCAGAAATTCCTGAAATCTGCTCCTGCTGGGAGCTCCCCCCGGGCAGGAGAGCCCAGCTGTGGGTTTTCCAAGGAAGAGGCTGTTTCTTTTTTAAATAACTTTGCTCTACCTTTATTCTTGAGTGGAACAACGATTCAGGAGCTGAAGGAAATGGTTAATCACAGCCACATTGTCTGGGATGCAGCACGTGGGCTTGAGCATTATCTGATCACTCCGTGGGTATGGAAAAATCGTCTCCTTTCCCAAAAAATGCCGTTTTTAGCTGGTTTTTACAGGTCTGGTGAGCTCCTTCAGAGCAGGCACGGAGCTGTTTACTAACAATTATTTCCAAACAAATAATTAAAAGCTGATTTCGATAAAACCTTAAAAATAGAGGCATTCTAGAAACCTTCTCAGCTTGTTTTGAAATAGCTCTTTTAAATGTCAGCGGATGAAAACATCATCAAGCAACAGGGAGCTGGGCCCTGTTTTGAAAAACAAATAGCAGTGATTGGATTCAGCTGTGCAACAATGGGAATGCTGGAAAAGCCCAGCCAGGGCTTCACCCCCACGGAAGAGCCCCGTCCTTCCCCCAGCTCTGGGGCCACAGGCAGGAGGCAGAGCCCAAGAGGTGCCAGAGCCTCGTGGAGAACCCCTTGTCATCCTTGTTCTGGGCAAAATAAAGCCATTTCTGTTGGCAGAGATTTGGGAAGGATCCCAGGCGTGATCGGGTTTCTCCCTCCGAGCTGAGAGGCTGAAGACAGCCCTGTCTACAACAGCTCGTGGAGCAAATAATTATTGAGGCTGAGGACCTAAAATGACCTTGCAGAAAGAAAAAATTGTTATGGCAAGGCAGAAAAACCCACCCCAAGAGGGTCTATTGTTAATGGCTGGCACCGTTATAAAGTTCACAATTGGTAACTTTTTAAAAGATTATTTTTCCCCAGATTTTTTGTGTTTTGTGCAAATCTAACTTGAAAGGAATACCATTCTCTCAGCCCTCTCCCAACTCTGGTGTTTGCAGCCATGAGCAGCCCCTAAACTTGTATTTCAGCACTAAAGACAATTGCAGAAGCAGATCCAGATTCTGATACGACTTTTTAAAAACAAATAAACATCCCCCAGTGGGATTTGCAGCCCGTGGCTGCAGGGCCACGCTGATGAGCGGGAGCTGGAAAAGCTCATTTCTGGGGCTCACTGAGGCACAGAGGGAACCAAACCAGTTCTTGGCTGTTCCAGCAGAGAGTGAGAGAAGAAAACCAAATGCAGGCTCTGAAAATGAGATGAGGTTTTTAGATTTCTCTCGATATTATTAATCTACAATGCTGCCTTTTAGCACTGTTGACCAACATTTTAATACAATTTAAGCTGGCATTGCTCCTGACAGCTCGGGAACCATCACAAGCTGATTTTGGTGTTGCTTTTTGACACATTAACGGGTGAGGACAACACTGCATGCCACTGGAGTCAGCCAGGAGGTTTCTTCTTGCTTGTAGGGCTGGAGGAACAAGAGTGAGACCTCAGCCTTGGGGTCCCTGCAGGTCATGATCCAGCAGCAGACCCCCAGTGAGCCGCTTCCAATGCGGTGGAGCCTTGAGCCGTGAAAAATGAAGAAAGAAAGGGGGGAAAAAAAAAAGCAAATTGAAACAACAGAACATTGGACTGTTCTAAATGTCAGTTTATCTCTGTTTTAAATATCAGTCTAATTCAATTTTAAATGTCAAGGCCTGATTCTCCTCCAGGTCACACAGGACTGGTGTGGGCCCTCCCTCCCTGCTGGGCTGCAGAGCCCGGGGATGGCTCTCCAAGGGGGCTGCGGGCTCAGAGCCTCCTAAAATCACCCAGCAGCAGCCTGGCTTCCCCAAAAACTGGGAGGAAAAGGAGATGTGAGGGTCTCTGAGCAGAGTAAAGGATCTCATGGATGGGACATCCCCTGAAGCTGTGACCACGAAGGACAAAGCTGCTCCTGCCGTGGCCTTCCCGACCACGAGAGCTCTGCTGGCTCCCCGGAACCCTCAGGAATACTTTTGATAGAAAGCTGTGGATTTTTCGGTCAAGACTTGCAGCAAAGGGACTTTTATAATAATATTTTACTGGCTGTAGCATGCCTGGTATTACACGGGAAAGAACAAGATAGGAAACACATGTGCAGATATTATTTGCTGCAGAAGTTAAATTCCATCAAAGACCACAGAAATATTTAAGTTTCTAGTTTGTAATGAAAAACTGAGTTGTAATTATGGATTTGCAGAGGTGGGAGCACAATATCAGCATGGCATTTATGAAAAAAATATTCATTCCCAATGCTGAAGCCCCCAGTCAGAGTGAATCTTGGAAATACAGGGACACCTCCCTTCATAAAGCTGCTACAGCATGTCCATAATCCCTTTTCTTTTATGATCCAACTCATGCACAGAATTTAATAAAATTGTATTTGCTTTACCAAAGGCACTGAGTGCACACATGTGGAAGGATGAAGAGAGAATGTCTCAGGAAGGGGGAAGACGTTCAGCTCCACCATGGAGAGGAGTGAGGTGGGAATGTGGCTGCCCAGCAAAGGCCGCAGCGTTAAATCCTTGCACCAGAGACACCATCCGAGGTCAGGGAGTCTTTGGAGCCCTTGACAGATGGAATCTTGTCCTGCTGAGGAGTCAGGGAAGGGTTTGTTGGTTGAGGACACAATGAGAGCTCTGCCCAAGCTGGTCTGGAGGGGACCAAGGTGCATCCAAGGGATGTGTCCCAGCACAGTGACCATGATCCCGCTGTGTCCCCTCCCCGGGGTGTGCCAGGGGACACTGTGCTGCCAGGCCACCAAAACACCTCCTGGAGGTCACCACCCCTGAGCCAGAGTGTCTCCAGGGAGCAACATGTGGCTGTTTTGTCCAAATTCACCTCATTTTCAGTTACCGATCAAATGTGATCCCCGTTGGACATCCTGTGGATTGCCTTCACTCAGAACTGGATGTAGGACCAGGAAATTTTCACATTTTGCCTCCAAAAGCTCCAACAGAGCCAGATGTTGCTTCTGCAAAGGCTTCTCCAAAGCCAGCGAAGTCCAGAGCCCAGGAAGTGGCTGTGGCTGCCAGGCAGGAAGCTCCTGTTTGGTGGGATAACATTCATCCTTCAAACAGCATTTTGCACACGCTTAGGGATGGAGATATTTAGTGCAGGTGCTCTGGTGACCAGGGGAGCTCAGGAGCTTGGCTTCTCCAGCACTTTGGTCCTTTCTCCTGCACTGGGAAGGTGCAAACGCCCTCCTGGGATCACCCAGGTGGGCTTGAGGTGTTCACACACCTCTCCCATCACCCATTTGGGAAAAATCCTGCTGCCTAGTGTGGGTTTTCCTGGGAGAACCTGGGGGGGCTGCACCTCCCACCCAGCATTGCTGACCCAGTGGTGATGCCCAAACCCTGTTTGACAGCCCGGACATTGTCAGAAATACTTTCAAAACCGGTTAAAATGAAGAGAGATGATTTTTCAGTGCTCAGTCTGAGACAGCCAAACTAAGAATAACTAAAACAAACTCTACTAATGAGCAAAAAAATCCTTGGCTATGGCTGCGTCCAATGGTGGTGACGACTCTTTATTGATTAGGTTGAACAGGATTGCTCTCTAATTATGTGACCCACTGATGTTCTAAAAATGTTGGCGAAAACTCAAATTTGGAGCTGGTTATTAAAGAAGGTTTTAGCCCTGGGTTTGCCTTTAATCAATCATAACAATGTGGTTGAAAGGATTCATTGAGCACATTTGGTTTTTCCCCCCCATTTTGCAGGGGTTGGGTGGCAGAGGAGCTGGCACAGCCTGCAGACCACCACGGCTGCTCCATGAATTATAAGGAGCTAAATTTCCAATGCTCCAGCCACCTCCCTGAGTGGTGTCACCCTACAGGCATTAGGGGAGAGCATTTTAATAATGAAAAGCTTAAAAATTATAGATCTGTAAGGGTCGAATAAGCTGTCACACCTTCAATGAAGATAACAGATCTGTACAAGCACCTAAAATATTCCTGCAGACTTTGGAATTTAGGCTTATGGCATAATAGCATTTGCACAATAATTCAATCTAATTGTGTAGGGGAGCTGTAAAACTGTTCCATCTCTGATGCTTTACTGTGCAGGGGGGAAAAAAAAAGGATGCTGTTCCACCTTTTTCGCTGACATCTAATGTTTCAGGTTTTTAAAAATATTGTATAAAGACTGAGATTTATTTCCTAAGATGTTTCATTAATGGTTGTGGCAGGCAGCTGGCCTGAGGTTTGACACACAATAAAATCCATGTCAAGAATATTAAAGATAGTGCAAAAGATAACTATGAATTTACATTCAAACAGGCTTTTGACAAAGCCATTGCAACAGGCTCCTAATCAGGTCTTGAGACCCAGCCTGCCCTCTCTTTAAACCCGTGATCTTGAAAAGGAGCTTTAAATTGGAAATTATTACACATTAAAACCTCAACATGGACCGGATCGAAGCGGATCGATATCTTGCCGAGCACAATAAATCAGCTGCTGCTCTGCGGTTACTGTTTGCTGAACATATTTAAATTTTCTTGTAACAAATTAATTCCAACATTTTCTCTTGATTGAATTAGGGCAAGTGTTGGAGCTGTCACAAGTATTTCACTGCTTCAGGGAGACAAATTGCTCGTCTGGACATGGGTAACAAGCCAAAGTGTTGAGTCCCTGATAATCTTTCCACTAATTCTCCATTACAGCAAAATGAAGCCATAAATCACCGTGACAGCTGATCGATGCAAACATTGTTTCCGCCATGATTGCCAGCGCTCCCCGCGGACCCACTGTCCGCTCACAATTCCCGGGAATTACTCCCCGGCCAGGCTCCCCGGCCTCGCTCCGCAGCCGCTCCCGTGCCACAAGTAACCATCTCATTTCGGGGCTCTCAGCCCTCCCCCAAAACTGCAAATATCCCTCGTGGTGCCCCGTTTGGGGCAATCCGTTAAAGCTCGGCACCCTCCCTCCCGCCATCGCTCTTCCGGCCTAAAAAAATGGGATTTTAAACCTCCTGTTGTATAAAATGATTCTGCGGGGTTGTAACAACGTCAGGCTCCAGCCCTGTCGCTTCCCCTTAACTAACTGGTGGCAAGTTGGATGAAATTACTTGACCCTTTATCGAGTTCTGCTAATGCCTTCTAAAAAAGAAATTAAAGCCGCCCGCGGCACGGCCCCCGGCAGCTCTCCGTGCACATTTAATTCCAGGGAAGATGGATTAAGTAGTTCCCAGGACTAATTCACACCGAGGTGGCTCCGTGGTGCTCCTGGCTCTGGACAGGGAACCCGGGAAGGAACCACAGAGCCTGGAAAACTCTGTGTGGGTTCTCAGCCCCAATCCAGACTGGGAATTCCGGACTGAGATGGGGCTGGAGCGGTGCTCCCAGGGAGGAGGGCTTCAGCACCAAATGGAGATGTGGCAAGGAGGAAAGATGGGGAAAGTGCTCCTAGGAAAGCCTGAATGCCATGAAGGAGCTGTTTGCATGGCTGAGATAATGTAATAAAAGGGATGAAAACAATGGAGAAGTGGTTCCAGGAGAGCCTTAGGATTGCTGATGGAATGTTGTCCCCGTGTGTGACTGAGAGCAGCACGGGGACCCCACTCTGGGACAACTCGGTGTGGCTGGACCTCTGACCAGGCAGGGCTGGATGTCACAGCCCTAAACTCTCCCAGCCACCAGGGCACCTCAGCATCCTCAGGAATAATTGAGCTTGGAGAAGCCCTCTCAGACCATCGAGTCCAACCGTCCCCAGCACTGCCAAGGCCACCGCTGACCCCACGGCTGTCAAACCTCCAGGGATGGGGCTCCACCACTGCCCTAGCACAGGACAACCCTTTTGGTGGAGAAACTTCCCAAATATCCAACCTGAACCTCCCCTGGCACAACCTGAGGCCGGTTCCTTTGTCCTGAGCACAGCAAGTGTGTCCCACGTCACTGGGGAGGTGCCAGTGGAGAGGGGGAACAGCAAATGTGCACAGTGCAAATGCATCCAGCAGATCCCTGCCAGGGAATAACAAGACACTCCCTAATGTTAAGGTTTCAGAGCTGGATCATTTTAGATACCAACGATGCTGTGTTATCAGCCCTGGAACTCCCCTGTCAGGAGCAGAAGAGGCACCACCTTCCCCTGGCTGGTTATGGATGAGTGAAAACTGGGGAAGCAGCAAGAGGGATCCAAGCTCCATTTCCTCCCATCAAACACGAGGTGCTGCATCCTGTCACAGTCTCTCCACTCTGCAGCAATTCCCAACCCGTGCTCCGAGGAATCCCGTGGAGGAATTCCATCTGTGACCTCTCCCAAGGAGCCAAAATTCACCCCCCTGTGCCTGCCTCGGCCACAGCCCCCGATTTTCCCTGCACAGGACAGGTCCAGGGAGCTCACCAGGGATTGTGTGGGAAGGCTGAGGGGCTCCAGGGCATCCATCTCCATCCCCCTGGAGCTGCTCCCAGCAATCCCAGCTGGATCAATGTGGGATCGTTAGGGAGCAGGGACAGCGCTGGAGGTGACCAGAGACACAGGCAAGGATAACAAACCCCGCCTGGGGCGGGTCTGATGGATCACAGAATTTAAGGAGAGCTTAAAAAACCAAAATAAAAACACCTCTGCATCACTTCTGCGCCCTTCCTTTCTTTTCCATGCTGCAATTCCACTTTGGAAACTCTTATTATTATTGAAATACACTTAATTGAGGCACATTTAACTGAGATTAATTGAAATTCCACTGCCACAGCAGTAAATCAAAAAAGAGGGGGAAAGATCAGAAAGGATCTTTTCTTGACATTGCTAAACTCCAGCTTGTTTAGCTGTTCCAAACTGGAGCGCTGCTAATAAAAAGCCTTGTTCTTTTGCAGTAATTGTGCATTTTCAAATATTGTTTCTAAGAAAAAGAATCTATTAAAACCAGAGAAACAATCCCAAAGAGATGCCAGTCAAAGCCATTAAGATGTTTTCACTGATGCACTGCATGTAAATCTGATTTATGTTGGTTTAAACAGTTAAGAAATCCCCGAAATAACTTCATTTATTATTTTATTGCCTGATTAATGGTTCAGAGGAACTGATTTGTAGCTGAAGTTTTACAGAACGCAAAATTAAAATAAGAGCCTTTTGTAGAAACGTCCCGTATTTGTTCAATTATGTGTTCAAAAGTGAAACAAATATAAAAACTTCAATAAATATATTTTCTTCCAAGGAATGACATGCTGTGGGTTTGCTGTTATTGTTGGGTTTGATGTTTTTGCCTCTAAGGAGGTCAGCAATATGGAAACATAAAGGCCAATTTAATTTGTGCATCTGTGGCTGCCAAGTATTTTAATTCCGACAGCTGTGACTGAAGAGTTAATATTTTACTTGTCAAAATCCAAAAGGAGGCCAGTGAATCACTCTAATTCTCATTAAGAGGCTTCCCCCCAGTAGCACCCTAATTCAAAATAATGAAAGTAGAGACTGAGTGCGATTCTAATGCCAGTTGAGACCTATCTTTTAATATTTCTCTGGTGATGGATTAGGGATCGGGGAAATTCATCTCAGATCATAGAGCCTAATTTAATAAGGGATCATTCCAAGAGTATTGCATTTTATAATAATGTCATTTAATGTGTCGTCTTCCATTTTTACTGTCCCATATGGATGCTTACACGATGGTGCCACAGGGATAAACTTTTAAAGAACCAGGCTCGTTTTTTGTCCTGGGCTCCCCTTAACGAGGAAGTTTATCAAGGAGATGGTCTATTAGCCAGCTCTGGTAATTGTGGGCTGGTTAAAGGAACCTTGGGAAGCCACGGGAATGGTGACAGAAGCCACACTCTCAAACCCTGGAGTGGAGGGGAAGGGAGAACATTTAAAAGTACGTTAAAATCTGATTTTAGTGCCTAACGCAATTGTGCCGTTGCATGAAAAATGTGGGCACCTGCTTGTTTAAAACACATGATAATAAAATCATTTTCCCTCTCTAACCACATCTCCATACAGCGTTTCCCACTTGCTTCCTCAGTGTATTCCTGGGATTATTTAGCTAATTGCTTCTTTGGGGGGTTTCATGCCTATTTCCCAAAGTTCTCTTCCCCCAAAATACAAAGATTTGCCATGCTGCGAGGGCAGCGATTTTCAACAACCATTAAGGGATTAGACACAATTATTCTGTCCAAATGTTTGGGCTCTAATATTTAATTGAATTTGTGTTTCTTGGCATTGCTCTGAAGGGGAGATCCTGGGTGATCGCCACCCCAAACCTGAGCTGCTCAAGGTCAAGGAACAAGCCAAGCCCCCAACCATCAATAGCTGGAGATTGCCAGAAGCTGCAAAGCTGCAGCCTGAGCTTTGGGTAATCACACAAAGCCTTTAGGAAAAATGGGGCCATAATGAGGATTTTTGTTCCAAATCCACTGGCGTGATTAAGTCTTTATTTTCAGGTAGCAACTCAAGGGCTGCACTGCAAGGTTTGACAGAATGAGATCAAACACAGGCAGGCTGAACAGGAATAAATAACCTGCTGTAAACAATAATCTCATTACAGCAGTTTATTCCAGCGTTGGAATGTGGTGTCTGAAAGGGAACACAATTAATACAAAATGAGGTTTTTCATAGTTTCTCTTTCCTCCTGAGTGTTTTCACAGTTTTGTTGTCTTTAGAACATTGTAACTCCTGGTATTTCTAGTGCTTTTCTTCATACAGCTCAATTTTTTATCCCTGCCTTGTTGAAATTATTCTTCCTTGGCATTTCTTTTGATTTTCTGCTTTTCTCCTTTGACATTTTGCACTTTGTTTTTAAGTCCCCATTTGTTTACTGCTTATTCTCTTCCTTTGCCTCTTCCTCCCATTTTAGTCCACTTCTCCCCAGTCCAGTTCTCTCACTCTTTTTCAGGTTTCATTTTTGAGCCGTGCCTTTGCTTAAACCAATGTTTGTAAAACTCTTTGTACCCATTGGAGAAGTTTCATTGAAATTTTATAGACTGAACTTTCTTCTTCTCATTTCTTCATGTGTCAGTGTCTTGTTTGTTAAACTTGTTGCTTTGGATTGAATATCCAAAGTTCTCCCTCCAGTAGGAATGTTACAAATGTCCATGTCTGGCATCTGGAACTGCTTTAGGGACTCCTTGGATTTGCAACGAGAAAATTATATTTATAACTGGTTTAAATCAGAAAAAAAAGGGGCTCTGGTTGCATCTGAAATAATTAAAACTGACTAGTTTATATTAAAGAATTAAAACCAAGCAAACAAAAAGTTAAATAAACAGGGGTTGAGGGCTGTTTTTTTAATGAAAGCTGCCTGTGTGAGTGACCATTTTCCATTTCCATCACTTGTTTTTCCCGTGTCACCTGCATTCCCATCCTGGAGGTGCTCCAGGCCAGCTTGGACAGGGCGTGGAGCGAGGAGCTGGTGGAAGGAGCCCATGGAAGTCAGGGTGAGGGGAGGAGGGGGACACCACACTCAGTCCCTGGGCACTTTTCGGGGCTCCCCTCTGGAAAGGAGATTCCCAGAGGAGGAGCCCCTCCTCGGGCAGCTGATTTCAGGGGAGTTCAGCTTGTCCCAGCTGAGCTGTGCCTCAGGGTTGAGCTGGCCCAGCCCAGGCTGCTGAGCTGCCCCTGCTCACCCATCCCAAAGTGCTATAAATAGAAACAGCCCAGTGGGACACACGGGACCAGCCAGGAACGGGGTCCCGGGCAGGGGAGAGGAGAGAGCAGCAGCTGAAAGTCACCCCCTGCCAAAGATCATAAACACAGAATGTTTCCAAACTGACTCATTCCTGCCTTTTCACTGCCCTTCAGCTCCCTCTCCCCTCTCCTAGCCCTGAGCCCATCCAGGAGTGCCTGTCCCTCCCTCCACCTCCTCCTGGTGATGTTCAATTTGGCATTTCTGCCCTCCATCACAGAGCTGAGCTGCTGGACCCCCAGTTCCAGACTGGTGGACCCTGTGACAGCAGAAATACCTTCAGGAGGACATTCCAGAAGGAGCTCTCCATGATGCTCTCTCTGCAGGATTCCCTTCCTGCCTTGTCAGGCCCTGCCAGGGGATCCAGCTCAGCTCCACCGCGGACCAGAGCTGCTTCACCCCATCCCTGGAAGTGTCCAAGGCCAGGCTGGAAGGGAATTGGAGCAGCCTGGGATGGTGGAAGGCATCCCATGGCAGATGAGCTTTAAGGTCCCTCTGACCCACTCTGGGATTCCAGGATCTGTTCCCAGCCCTCCACCCACTCCAGACCATTCCCATCCATGATGTCAGGTAGCAGCTCATTGTTTTCCTTTTGTTTCTTTCTGATCCTTAAATTAATTAGAATTCATTTTTAATCAGAAATTCACAGTCAGTTCACTACAGGAATTTGAGAGTCGATACTTAGGATAATAGAATTGTGCAGTTAAGTCTTAAGGCATTTTTCTTTAGCTGTCTGGACAGGTATAAATCAGTCTCCAGAAAAAAACCCCAGGCTGCCACAGCAAATATTCTTTATTACAATACAAAACTGATTTTCAACAAATAAAATATGCTGCTGTGGTCAGGACTGCCCCAGATCTCTGCCTGCTAAAGGATTTGCAGACAGCAGGCACGGGGAAAGACAAACATCCCGTGAATTGATGCTTTAAAGATCAACCCCCTCACACACAGCAGCTGCCAATAGTTTCACTGAGCAGAAACCAACATCAGCTAAAATCCACCACGTCCTTGAGAAGGTTGGGCTCTTCCTGGAGCCCAATTATTTTATTTTTTTTTAGCATCCAAATAATGAAGCCTGAAATGTTGATAAAGGGGTGGTAGAAATGGAACCAGCTTGGCCATGGAAACGTAGCCAGAGCACTCAGCCTGTTCTCCCTGATACTCAACTGGTATTTTTCCCTTTGCAGATACTTTATTAAATGCCATTAACTTTACATCTGCTACTCCAAGTATCTGCCCAGTGGGGAGTGTCTGAACACGAGGTAACTCTGACTCTATTCAGAGGCTCTCGCTGTCCTTGATCCCTGAATTCCAGCCCTGATGGGCTTAGATGCACAATCATCATTAACTTTTCCTTCCCCATGGATCTCAGGGCTGGTTCCCCAGGGATGGGCTGGGAAAAACGCTGTGGAAGGTCCCTTTGGACAGCTGGAGCTCTGCTCCCCTCCAGGAGAAGAAGGGGAAGACGCTGGGATTCATCTCCAGCAGCAAGGAGCTGCTCCAGCATGAGCCTTAAGATCCCAACACGTCCTCCCAGCTGGAAACCTTTTCACATCACTTTGGCAGAGCTGTTTGCTGCCCTGCGCTTTGAGGGGGAAATAAAGACGCTGGGAAATGACTGATCCGGGGATGTTTTCCCCTCTGAAATCCCAAACGGAGCCTACAAAGGCTCGTGGGTGCCCCCGGAGCCCAGGGCTCTGTGTGATTTTTTGGCTGCAGAGCTGTGTTTAAACACACACTGCTCAAACACCCGGGGAGGGTTTCCACAGCTCTGCTACGGCCACGGCTCCGTCTGCAAACTGGAAACCCGCTTTGATCTCTGCAAACAAATGTGTGTGGGTTTGTACACAAATAAATGTTAAACCAACAGTTTATTTTGGGGACCCAAGGGCTCTGCTGAGAGCTGGGAACATAAGTTGTTACTTAGGTTTGAATTTCATTTAAAATTGATGTCAAAAATAAAAATTATCCTTTGTGAAGTTCCACTTACACAGAGCTCCAGCTCAGTGAGTGCTGCTCACGAAACTTTCCATGGAGTCACACCCCACTGGAATATTATCCATGTGCTGCAAATGAGGGAATGCAGTTAGAATTAAATGGTATTTTGCATTAATTGTGTTTAAATGCTCACAGTTTGCTGTAGCCAGGGTGAGGCTGGCAGTTCCTGTGCCTCTCTGGACAAATCCTGGTGGAGGGAAAAAGAATGATTTGCAGCTTGAAATCTTCTGTCTTCCTTTCCATCACTGCACATCCCTTTTCCAGCAAGGTTTCCATCACCCTCACTCCTGGAATTGCCTTGCTGGCAGCAGGTGCAAGGCCAGGAGGACATTTGCTGAGGAGGAGGAGGATGATCTCCATGCCATTCATCTGGCTGTGATCCTTCAGGAACCCCCCAGCTCCCCTGAAGGAGTTTTGTTTTCCCTGTCCCTGGGAATGTTGGACACACTGGCCATTCATGGATGATGGATTAATGGATGGCAGAGAAATTGAATTTCCTGCTTGCACTCCGTGATTCTGGTCCTTCTGTGGGACACAAAAGTGCACGAGACAGTGACATTCCAAGGGCCAAACTGGGGCCATCCCTTCCCACCTTTACCTGCTCAGTTTCCAGGCTCTGGCAGGGCCAGCACTGCCAGCCTCTGTGGCACAGACTGCCCGGGCTCCCTTGGGTTGTTTCATCCAGGAAAAAAATTGGTGAGTGAGCAAAGCATTCCATGAATCCATCAGGGATTACAGAATTCACAGAATTCACAGAATTCACACTTGACACAGCCTGAGACTGTTTGTTACAACCAGAGCATCGTGCCCAGCTGGGAGGGCATCCAGGGACCTGGAAATGCTCCTGGTTTTGTCCATGGCTCCCAGCAAACTCCTGTGCCCCTCCCCATCCCCACATTCCCTGTCCCTGTCCCCATCCACGGCCCATCCTGGTTTTTCCCTGCCTGCAGGGATGGCTTCCTGCTGCCTTGGCCACTCTGTCACACAGGGAGCCTCCCTTGTTCCCTCCCCACCTGCAGCAGAGCTCCTGGCTGGGCTGGAGCCATGCACAGCACCCCCAGCACCCCAAATCTGGTGGAATTCACTCCTTTGGCTCTTTCCTCAGCCTTGTCATTCAAGGACCAACAGCAGTCTGCTCCCAGGAAGTGTTCTCAGGTTATTTATTTCCAAGGAACTCAGAATCCCAGAGCAGTTTGGGTTGGGAGAGACTTAAAAATCATCTCCTTCCACCCCTGCCCTGGCAGGGCCACCTCCCACTGCCCAGGGGCTGCCAGCCCCAGGGTCCAGCCTGGCCTTGGCACTGCCAGGGCTGCTCCAGGATGCTCCTCTGCAGGAACTGCAGCTGCTTTTGGCAATTTCACACCTTTTTCATGTGAGACTGCTCTCAAGACTGCCCACATTTTCTGCCTTCCTGGGTGTCCCAGGGCGAGCGTTGGGAATCTCAGAGTAGGAGGGCTGGGATGGACTTTTGGCCTTAAATTAATCCCCAGGAGTTCAGCGATAAGAGCCACGCTCAGCCACCATCCAAGAGCCTTGGGCTGTAATTTTCTTAGATCTTTGAAGCTAAACAAGGCTGTGCCAGTTGGAGAGCTGTACAGAAATCAGGAAAAATGCAATTTGTGGGCAATGCATTCCTTCTGTGCCCAAATCTGATTTTTTTGTTTTGTTTTGTTTTGTTTTCACTTACATTCTGCAGCTCCTCCCCTGGAAGGGCTGGCTGAAGGCCATCCTTGCATCCTCCTCCTCAGACCACAGGGCCAGGGGGGTGCTGCCCACAGAGGGACCCAGTGCAGCCTCAAGAACAACTTGCAGAATTCTTATGGTTTTCTTTAAATTTTTGCAATTTCAGTTCCATATTGAAGTAGTGACTATGCCCATTTTATAGGTGATAAAATACAAAAGTCTGAGCATTTTTCAGGACCAGGTTGGAGCACCCTGGGATAGTGGAAGGTGTCCCTGTCCCTGGCAGGGAGGGGAATGGGATGGGCTTTAAGGTCCTTCCAACCCAAACCATTCTGTGATTCTCTGAATTTTAATTGCAAATGGCAAAACAAAAGTTCTTCTTTCTGCTCCAGTTATTCTCCTGGCTACTTGAGCCCCCAGCATTAATCCACACCTCTCTCCAAGTTCCTGAACTTAGACAAGACCAAACTCCCCTCTTCCTCCTTGACAAGAATCCAGTGAACCCCCAGAGATTTCCCCACGTGAGTGACCCATGATTGTACAAGCACACAGGAAATAGGTAAAAACAAACCCAAATCCTGCTCAGTGTTTGTTTTTATTTTCCTGAAAACTAAGCAGGACACTTAAAGAACTCATGCACAACTTGAAACAAAATTTAAATAAATCCTTACATTTAAGAGCCCTGGAGATAAATTACTCACAGGAGTGCTTCACCCAGAACTCAGCCTGGCCCGGGCATATCTTGGCTAATAAAATTGAATATATATGTTCCATTTCTAGAGAAGGCTTAATTCATCTTAATTCCTCTTCCTGCAGGCCCAGAGCAGAGCTGGCACCCTGTAAATCTGCCTCTCCATTGTTCCACAGACACAGCTCGGGGCAGATTTCTGCCAAAGAGCTCAGGGGGAAAATCCACAGCCCAGGAAAAGAAGTTCTTGATTTCCAGCAAAACGAGTTCATTAGAAATTAATCCAAATTAATTACATCTGAATGTAAAATAATGCATGAATTGCAAATGTTCCTGTTTCCTTTAGCAGTATTAATGTGGCCAAATTAGTTTTGAAATTCATACAGAATCCTCTACCTGGGTAGGAAAGTATTGTAAACAGCTTGTGTAATTAAACTGATTACACATGTAAAAATTGTCATCTTCTTAACGTTGCAAAGCTCTTTGTCAGCTGCAGGGAACAGGGACAAAACCCAGCCAGGGTCTGTCCCCTCTTGTGCTGCTGCAGGGGGTGGAGGACAGAGCTGCCACTGCTTCCAGCAGCTCAGGAACGGCCTGAAACCATCAGATGCACCAGGAAATGCTCTCCTGCAGTTCCAGCCGTGTGGGAATAACCCAAATCCCACTGCAGGGATTGCACAAGGAGGAAAAGCAGCTAAAAACCGAGCAGGAGCCCCGTGGATGAGCTCACATCCCTGTGCAGAGGGAGGATGGATGTTGCAGCCCTGGTATCTCTGTAAATGAATGGCTCCGACTAATTGGGATAATCTAAACCAGGTATGGGATGACAAAGGGTAGGATGGGATATTGGGAAGGAATTCCTGGCTGGGAGGGTGGGCAGGCCCTGGCACAGGTGCCCAGAGCAGCTGGGGCTGCCCCTGGATCCCTGGCAGTGCCCAAGGCCAGGCTGGGCAGGGCTTGGAGCAGCCTGGGACAGTGGGATCATCCCTATGGATGGGGTGGGGTGGGATGAACACTAAAATCCTTTCCAAACCAGTCTGGGATTCTGTGGTTTCAAATCCATCAAACCCAGTTAATTCCTTGCCCCATTGTTTCCCTTTTCTTACAGGGTCAGGACTTCACCCCAGCAGAATTCCTGCTGCAGCCACCAGAGTCGCTGGGAACATCCCTGGGTTTCCTGCCAGGGACAGCAGGAACATTTCCATGTGGTTCCCATTGTCCTGCATTTAACCTCTCTGAGATATTTTGGGGCGATTCTTTATTTACATTTTCTTTAACAAAGAATATGTTTACCTTCTTCCTAAAGATTACCACATGGCCAAACACTTCCAAATCCAAATATTTCCTAAAGGAGAATCTGCATAATAATTAAAGTGTGTACATAAAGCAGAGGAGTGGTGAAAAAGATGTTCTGAGTGTTCACAGGGATTTTGTAAGGGGATCCAGGCAGGATCTCAGTTTCCAGCAGATTGCCAGTCTGGGGAAGTGCAAGCCAAGTTTCCACTGCTTAAATATTTACTCAAAGGACAATGAGAGGGTGGGAAGTGTGTTGTTGTTAATAATAACAGTTTGCACACTGCTGTCTGTGCCAGGGTGCCAAAGCCCCTCCTGGATGCTCTGGCACAGGAGGGGAGGCCACCTGGGCCAGCCCCCAGCAGAACTCAGTCACTGACTTAAAATCACCTTCAGGGACATCCTTGTGTCTTCTTCTGGTTGCTTCCAAAATTCAAATGTTTCTAAGAGCATGTAGAGACAGGGAAGGGGAGGATGGCTTCAAAGTGATGGAGGGCAGGGATGGATGGGATTTGGGCAGGAATTGTTCCCTGTGGAGGGTGGGCAGGCCCTGGCACAGGGTGCCCAGAGCAGCTGTGGCTGCCCCTGGATCCCTGGCAGTGCCCAAGGCCAGGCTGGACACTGGGAATTGGAGCAGCCTGGGACAGTGGGAGGTGTCCCTGCCATGGCAGGGGTGGCACTGGAAAGAGATGATTTTTAAGGTCCCTTCCAACCCAAACCCCACGACTCCACGATTCTGTAGCGCACAGACAATCCTTATTTCCCAAACACCCTCCCCAGCCCGAGCTGCTCCAGCAGGGATAACTCCACCCGTGTGGGGCTCCATCCAGCTGGAGCTCTCAGCAGTGGCTGCTGGGTCGTGCTCTCCCCTGGAAGGAACAGAACAGTGGCTTTGGATTGCTGTGGAAGCAGGAATGGTGGCAGCAGCTGCCTGGCATGGAGTGACAAAATGCTTCCCCTGGTACAGAGAGTGTGCAGCTTGTCAGCCTCTCCCTGCAGGGGCTGGGGGAGGGAGAACAGCTGAGTTTCACACAGAACAGGAGCTGTGGGGTCAGTGTGCCCCCACAGCCACCGAGTTCTGAGCACAGTTCCCGTTTCACCGTGACACTTCACGCACACCCAGGACGCCAAAAGGCTCGAGTGACAGGGGGACACATCCAGCTGGGCATCCCAAACCCCCACAGCTGGATGTGCACAGCTGCTGGGCAGTTCAGCAGCCGTGGGTGCCGCCTGCCTCGGCCAGGACACGCAGAAGCCAAAGGGGAGCTGCAAAGAGCTGCCGGAGGGAGGGGACGTGCTGGGGCTGCACACACCTGGGGGTCCTGCAGAGCAGGGGTGACCCCGGTGTGTGACACGAGAGCACTTCACGCACACCCAGGACACCAAAAGGCTCGAGTGACAGGGGGACGCATCCAGCTGGGCATCCCAAACCCCCACAGCTGGATGTGCACAGCTGCTGGGCAGTTCAGCAGCCGTGGGTGCTGCCTGCCTCGGCCAGGACATGCAGAAGCCAAAGGGGAGCTGCAAAGAGCTGCCGGAGGGAGGGGACGTGCTGGGGCTGCACACACCTGGGGGTCCTGCAGAGCAGGGGTGACCCCGGTGACCCCACAGAGCCAGGGCTGCAGCACCAGGGTGCTGTGACCCTGCACACCGGGATCCCAGCCTGAGGGAGCTGCAGCTGCTCTCCTGGAAGCATTATTCCCGGCTGAGCCGGAGGAAGGTGTCCGTGGAGCTCTGGCACTGTGTTTTATCAGCCCCAGCTCTGTGTCCTCGCTGCTTTCAGGCTGGCTGTAGCTGCTGAGAAAGCCAAAGTGCCCCTGGATCCTTTTGTGCATTTTTACCTCCCCGTTTTGGGGCCCTCTCCCGGAATTTTTCCCTGGGTGATTTTTCCCTGTGGAAAAGGAGCGGCGTGTCATAAACCCTTTGTTACGGAGGAAAACATTCCCAAACCTCTTTCCCTGGTCAGAGAAAAGCTTCCCTTCCCTCTCTAGGAAAAGTTGAGGCTCTGGTGAGCACAAGGCAGCCTTGCTGGAGGAGAGGCAGCAGCAGCAGGAGCTGGTGTGGGCACAGCCTCGGGATGCACGCACGGATGATTCGGCAGATTCCCGCAGATCCTGCAGCCAGCAGCGCCGGGCACTCACAGCCCCAAAAATCAGCCTCACACGGGGTTTGTGTGGCTCTTCCCCTTGTCAAAGCAGGCGCGGTGTTAGCACAGGGCTGAGGGAGGCGATGGGCATTGGTGGCTCTGCTGGTTCTGCCCTTGGGAATTCGGGCAGGAGGAGCAGGCAAAGCAGCACAAACACATCCCAACCCCCAGGGAGTGCCAGCAGAGCAGGGAGACTCGGGGTGTCGAAAATTCTGAGGATTTCCTTCATTCACACTAACTTAATTGCCTAAAGAACACCTGGAGAGAAGGCTGAGTGCTGGTGTAAAGTGTGAGTAGTGACAGCTCCCGTGGCTGGGAACACTCACTGGATCCTCCGGGAAAACCAGGAGCAGTCGCTGCTTGAAAGCAGGGAAGTGAAATTTAAAAATGAGCACAGCTTTTTCAGGTCCCTGCAGAACTTTGCTGCCCACCTCAGAACCACCAAAGGGATCCAGATCTCCTGCTTTTATCCCTCAGACCCACGCAGGAGGTGAGCTTCAAGGTGCCCTTCCACCTGCTGGCACCTCACAGGGAGGGAAATCAGGCTCAGAAATAGCCAGGGACCGAGGATTCAAGGGCAAACAAAACGGGAACAGCCACAAAATTGAACAAGTATCAATATTTACTGGGCAGGAAAGAGCACAGGCTGTACTGCTAGCACAACACATCATTTATTCCGAGGCTGCCCAGCCACAGCTCCCTCCAAGGGCTGGATCCCACACAGGCTTTTCCCAGGCTGCTCCTCCAAAAGGCAGCTCTGGAAGGAAGCTGAGCGGTGAGAGCAGCACGGGACGCAGCAGCTTTGTGCCCAGGGCTCAGCACGTTTTCACACGCTCCGTTTCCTTCCCAGCGTTGTTGTGTGGAGCTGAGATCCAGGCAGGATCCGTGGGGCTGGAGCTCCCTGTCGGAGCTCCGGCTGCTCCCTGCCCCGCTCTCCTCGCTCGTGCTGCTGCAGAGAGACAACAAAATTTGGGATCTGCTCCTTCAGCCCGCAGAATCCACGTCAGATCCTGCTGGGAGCCCCCCCACGGGCTCTGCCAGGGCAGGAGCAGGTGTTTGCTCCTTCCTGCAGGATTCCTGGGTCCCCTCTCCAGCCCCCTGCTCCGGCCAGCACGCCTCCCTGTCACTCCCACACGAAAGTTTTATCTGCAGGAAGCACAGATTGTGAGAGCTGGCTGGTTCGTGAAATATCCATAATTAAATTTGGGGAAATCTACGGGGGTTTATAGAGGTTCAGACACTCTGAGAAATAAAATAGAAACAGAAGAGTCCTGGCCAACTTCTGTTGGCCTGTAGACTTATTAGGGATTGCAGTCCAAGGAAACCAGGAATGTGAGTATTCCTGTCCAAAAACATCCCGTTAAGGCTATTTTATTTTAATCACAGCTGTGCTAAAAACCACACAGTTCTCTCGCACCATCCAATCACCTTCCCTGATAGGATGAAAGCCCATTTTCCCTGACTTTTTATTACAACCATCTTGAAGACAGACATGCCAAGAGCTGGGGGAAGGTTTGAGATTCCCACTATGTTTGTGTTACACCCCCAAAACCTGCACAAGGCTGTTGGGCAGCTCCACCTCAACCTGTGGTGCTTTAAGCAGAGCAGGTAGGACCTGGCAGGTTAATTTGGAGGAGGGAGAGGGTGTCTGAGGCCGGGGCTGAGCCTGCCATGCTCTCATGCACATATTAATGAACTGCTCTATTCGGGATCAATCGACAGCACCGCTACTTTTATTGACTTTATAATTAGCAGTATTTTACTTTTGCTGGAATAAAGCCGTTTTACCTAATGTAAAATCTATCATTTCCAGCCCGTTATTAGCATAGGAATGGTTGGGGCCTCTTCGGGAGGGCTCTGACTGTCCCTGTCCTTATCCCTGCCCATCCCGCGGGGACACCTCGGGCTCTCCCGTCGCTGCTCGCGGTGCCGCAGCCTGCCCGAGGGACCCTTCCCAGCCCTTCCCAACCTTTCCCGACCCTTCCCAACATTTCCCAGCCCTTCCCGACCCTTCCCAGCCCTTCCCCGCCGGCGGCTCGGGGGCTGCGCATCCCCCGCCAGCCCCGTCCATCGCCGGCCCCGGAGCGGCTCCTCCCGCCGGGATTTCCCGGAGCTTCCCAGCGCCCCGGGGGGAGCGGGGGGAGAATCCCGGCCTGGGGGGAGCGCCCGGCCCGGAGCCCCCGGGAGCGGCCGGCCGGGAGCGCTCGGGGGAGCGGGCGGGTGCGGGGTCTACCGGGCCCGGTTCGGGCTTTACCCGGGCTCGTTGTGGGCTCTGCCCGGGCTGGGTGCGGGTTCTACCCGGGCTCGGTGTGGATTCTGCCCGGCTCGGTTCGGGCTCTGCCCGGCTCCGTGCTGGCTCTACCCGGGCTCGGTTCGGGTTCTGCCCGGATGAGTGCGGGCTCTACCCGGGTTTGGTTCAGCTCTACCCGGGCTCGGTGCTGGCTGTGCCCGGGCTCAGTGCTGGCTTTACCCGGGCTCTACCCGGGCTCTACCCGGGCTCGGTTCAGCTTTACCCGGGCTCGGTGCTGGCTTTACCCGAGCTCGGTTCAGCTTTACCCGGGCTCGGTGCTGGCTCTGTCCGGGCTCGGTTCGGGCTCTGCCCGGCTCCGTGCTGGCTCTACCCGGGCTCGGTTCAGCTCTACCCGGGCTCGCTGCGGGCTCTACCCGGGCTCAGGGGTTCCCGGTCCCCCCCCGATCCCGCTCTGGAAAAGATTCCGAGCCGTTCCGCTTTGCTCGCTTTTATTACCTGAGGGAACCTGACAGAACTCGTAAAGACACAATTGCTATGGAGCGTCCACCGGCCGGCTCGGCTGCCGCAGAAAAGCCCAACGCGAACGTCCCGCTTTGTGCAGCCGAAACTCGGGGAAAACTCACAGAAAGTGGAGGGGAAAAAAAAAAAAAGTTTAAAAAAAGCTGCGCGGAGGCGAGCGGCGCTTCCTCGTCGTGCTGAGCGCTATCGGCGTGTCGCGACATCTACGGAGCGGAAAGAAACGTGCGAGATCTACGGGAGGTGAGAAGACGGAAAAGAAAGAACATCACCGCTGGCTGGACACCGACAGTCCCGGCAGGAGCTGGCACCGGCCCCCGAGCGGCCCCGTCAGTCAATAGGCAAAGTGTCTTAAATTCATTACTTGGCACTTATTGAAATTCGTGACGTCGAAAATGGATTAAAAAAGGTGAAGCAAACCTGAGTGAAACAAAATATATTGTACTGACAACAAATGCAATGAGATAACAGCATCTTGCTTTCTTTTTTTTTTTTTTCTCTTTTTTCTTTTTTAAATAACTTAAAATACACTAGAAAAAATATGGTCAATATAAATAATTTTGTTTTCATGGAGAACAAATAGATACAAAGCCCGTCCATACCAAAGTTCGCGTAGAAGAGCTTTCCCTCTGTCTTGGCAATAAGCTTGAGGGTCAGATGGCAAAATCTGGGATAACAATCACTGACTGCAGGGTACCCCAGGTTAAATAGCTATACGTCTCTCAAATAATAATAATAATAACCAAAAAAATCACAAGGTTACGTGAATAGATACACCTTTATGAGATAAAATGTAAATGTTTGACAGTCAACTATCAATTCACAAGTTATAGCCAAAATAAACTTTGTTCGTGTGTATCAACATATTTTACATGTACCCAGTACCTCTTATTGGAATTTGCCGTGGTGTCAAGTGGTGGTTGGGAATTAAATACTCTCTTTTTTTTTTTTCTTTTCCTTTTTTTTTTTTTTTTTTTTTTTTTTTTTGGCATTTACTTTTGCCCTCAGGACAGGAGAGACCCGGCAAAGGGAGGCAAACTCCGCTCTCCTGGCGCTTTCCGCTCCCTTTTATTTCAGAGGTGGGACAGCAAACGACCAACAAAGATTTGAGAGTGGAAAAGGTGGTGCTTGATCTGCCTCTCTGTGCCTGCTTCCCTCCAAGATTAAAGGAGAAAGAACCCAGCCACGTTTGTTTGTTTGCTTTTGTGGTTGTCTCGATTTTTTTTTTCTACTAAAGATGAGGGTGAAGTGCAAGTGAATCAAAGGACTCCATCAATGAAATACAAATACATGCAACCCGGAATGCTGCTGGAGGAAGTATCCCGGACAGTCTTCCATTAGAAATTCGCAGAGAAATCATTGTCTTTTTTTTTTTTCCTATTTTTTTTTTTTTTTGTGGTTTTTTTTTTTTTTTTTTTTTTTTTTTTTTTTTTTTTTTTTTTTTTTTTTTTTTGTCGCTATTCCAGACGTGGTTGTTAAACTCAAGTACCTGATGCAACGTGAAAGGAGGCCCGCCTCTCTTATCAAATTTCTTGTATTAAAGTGAACTTCGCAGAAAAAGGTCAGTTTCAAAACCTGTGAACTTCCCAGCTGCGCGTCCTCTAATTCCTTAAATAAGTATATATCTCCGTTTCTCCTCTCCCTCATTTCTTTCCTTTTTCCTTTTTTTTTTTAAAACTTTTTTCCCCCTTTTCGACAAAAAAAAAAAAAAAAACCCTTTTCGACAAAAAAAAAAAAGAAAAAATTAAAATAAAATAAAGCAGCAGCAGCGCGGTCACAGCCCCAGGGCGGCGGCGTGTTTCTTGGCCTTCAGGCGGAGGTCGGCGATGCTGGAATTCTTGCTGGTGGTCTTGGCGGCGGCGGCGGCGGCCACCACGGAGGCGGCGGAGGCGGACTCGGCCAGGGTGGCCAGCGGGAGCCCGAAGGGGGGCGCGGGGAACATCATGTAGGGGGCGTGGGCCAGGTGCGGGTGCAGGTGATGGTGCGCGTGGGCCACGGCGCTGTCCAGCTGCAGCTGCGCCTGCACCTGCGGGGACAAGCGCAGGGGTGTCACCCGCGGGGGGGGCCGCGCGTCGCCTCGCCACCCTCCCGAGCGCACTTGCCTGCTGGAAGGGCATCCTCAGCGCGCCCACGTTCACGTAGGGAGCCACCCGGCAGGCCTCGAACTGCGTGGCGGCGCCGATCAGCACCCCTGCGCGGGGGAGCGGAGCGGTCAGCAGCGCCGGGGGTCGCGGCCGGAGCCCCCCCGCGCGTGCCCGAGGCGCGCCCCCGGCCCGCTACCTTTGTGCAGCTGGTTCTCCTGCTTGCGGCACTTGGCCCGGCGGTTCTGGAACCAAACCTGCGGGGACAAAACGGAGTGACGCTCCTTGAAAGCCGGCCGGGGGAAGAGCAGCGGTAGCGATGACAGCGATAAGGGAAAATGCCCCAAAGCCCCGCAGACAAAGAGCGGCGGGCGCGCTCCGCTCCCCCCGCCCGGGCAGCCCCCGCTCCCCAGCTCCGAGGGGCGGAAGGAAAAGGGTCCGAACGGCCCGAAAATGGCCAAGGGCAGCCCCAGGGAAAGGATCGCCCCAGCCCCGGGCTCCTCTCTCCGCACCAGGCTCCCAAAAGGCTGGAATCGCTCTGGATACCCACTACGAACGGGCGGTAATGGACCGAGGAGCTCGCGCTCATTAATAAATAAATTAATTAGCTCTATCTTACAGAAAAACTCAACAACAACAACCGGGGTTTATGACTTTTTATCTTCCTTTTTTTTTTTTTTTTTATTTTCGTGGGGGCTGGAGGAGAATTGCAGTCCTAAAAGCTTCGCTACAAAGAAGTTTCGAATTTCCCTGTTCACTGGAGTGTAGCACAGAAGCGGAATAATTATCTCATTATCATAATAATCTAATTTGCTTGCACCGAAGAGGCTGCCCCGTTAGACAAGAAAGTACTTTTAATATTGGAAATGGAATCGTTAAAATAAATTCCCAGCCTGAAGTTCTGCTGGCTTTGGGAAAGGAGGGAGGGAGAGGGGGAGAGCCGGTCTTGAAACATCCCCGTTTTAACCCAGGGCTCTGCAGCTCATCCCAGCAGCCACAGCGGCCAAGGAATCCTTTCCCCGCGCCAGAAAAAAAAAAGAATTAAAAAAAAAAAAAAGAAAAATTTCTTTTTTTTTTTAGGTCTTACTTTAAAAAACGAATATAAACGGGAATTCCTCCCGCCCTGTCATTTTCTCCAGCCAAGGAAAACCTGCCCAAAAGCCACGTTCGCCCTCAGCCTCCCGTGGAAACAAGCGCGCCTTCCGTCATTTACAAATTAGAGCAGATACGAGGCAAAATATTATTGAAAAGCGGTTTTTTTTTTTCCGGGAGGATTTCTAGGGAATGGGTTTAATCTATGTAAATCTCCAAAAGTTATTATGCACCCTGCGATTTGGCATCATGGGAGCGCGGATTATGCGCCGCCGCCGCCTCCTTTGTCGAGCACCTCCCTGCTCCATTTTCCACAACCAACAACTTTTTGCCTTGGTTTTGTTAGGGTTTGGTGAACAGAAATAAAAAATAAATTTAAAAACCACGAACAAACACAATTAAAAACCAACCAACCAAAAACCAACGGAGCAGCCACGAAAAAAAAAAAAAAAAAAAAAAAGGAGGGGTGGCAGAAGAGGGGAAAAATGAAGACTTTTATTTTTTTATTTAATTTTTTTTTTTTTTTTGGTTCAGGCTCTGACAAAAGCTGCTCGTTTTGAGTTTTTCGGTCCCTCGTGCCGGCTCTGCCTCTGTCCTCACAACCCTACACGATGCAGGGAAACCCCCCAAGGACCGAGCGCATACTTGGGTGCAGATGGTGCCTGCGAGCACAAAGATCGAGGGGGAGTATCTGTTACAGCGATACTTTCCACCAGCTGCAGATGTTCGGGGCCTAAAACTTCTCCATGTGTTCCAGCAAATAATGATCATCATTTTCTCTTCTTTTATTTTCAGAACGGAAATACACCGGAGCAGCTACATTTGTTCTCATTTGAGGGATCCCCTTCCTCCCCGCTCCTCAGCTCATCCCGACCAAACTCGCAGGAAGCAGCCCAGGGACCCGTTTGGAACAACTTTGGGAGGGTGCAAAGCGCAGGGTAAACCCAGAGAAGCCGCGGCTTCCCGGGAGGACAGAAAGCTCAAAATACCTCGGGTTAATCCCGGACTTTCTGTATTTCATAAACCCGAACAAAGCACCTCGCTCAATTTTCGTGCCGTTTCAACATTTAAGAACTACGAGGCGAAACGGGCTGAAAATACACCTATCATTGTTTCCCTTGGCGGTGTCTAATTCAGTTTATGGTCGCGACATCCATGACGGGAATCGTGTCCGCGGATGAGCCGGGAGCGGCTGCCGAGGCAGGGATGGAACAACGGCGGAGCCGGGATAAACCGCGGCAGAACGAAGGGACGGGGACGCAAATCCCGGGCAGGCAAAACCCTGCGAGGCCGCTGGCAGATTTGCCGGAGGAAGTTGGGAGCCGGGGAGCTGCCTCCTCTCCCTGACACAAGGATGGGGCTCGTCCCCATCACCTCCCCGGCTCTTCCCGAGCTGCCCCTTCCCCGAGCACCCGCACCCACGCGGCCCCGGCTACCTGCACCCTGGCCTCGGAGAGCCCCAGCCGCTGGCTCAGCTCCTCCCGCATGAACGCGTCCGGGTAGTGGGTCTCGTCGAAAAGCCTTTCCAGCTCGTTCAGCTGCTCCAGGGTGAAATTCGTCCGGCTCCTCCTCTGCTTGATTTTCGTCTGCCCTTCGTCTTCCATCGCTTTCGCATCCTCCTTGCGCTCCTTCAGCTCTGGGGACACTGGGCACGACACAGCAGTCAGAGCGGCGGGGCCGGGGGCACCGGGGCTCGCCCGGCTCCCGCCGCTCCCGGCGGCCGGAGGGGGGGGGGGCGGGGGCCCCGGGGCCCCCCCCGGCCCCCGCCGCTCCCGGCGGCCGGGGGGATGCGGGCGGGAGCCCCCCGGGGCCGGGGCAGCCGGGAGCGGGGCCTGTGCGCCCGGGCCGCGCTAGGCCGCCTCGGCCGCTGCCGTTCCGGGCTCCGCCGCTGGCTCCGGTAACCGCTGCCGGGGGAAACGGGGTCCGCACCGAGCCCTCCCCTCCGGCCCCGCCGCGCCCCCGGGGGATGCGCAGCAACAGGTCCCCGGAGCCTCCGCCGGCCGCCGCGGCCCCTCCGCGCCCCGCGCCCCCCGGGATCCGTTTCTGCTCGGTCAATTCGCGGCCGGGGACGCGCCCCGACCCCCCGGGGCCGCCCGGCCGGCACGGCCCGGTCCCGCCGCGGCTCCCCGCCGCACCGATCGCCTCATTGCGGGCATCCCATCAGGGATGCTCCGGGCGCTCCGCCGGTCCGAACAAAAGGGCGGCAGCGACCCGCGGGTCCCCGCAGCCACGGGCACGGGCCCGGCCGCTTCCCGCAGCGCCCGAGAGCGGCGGGCGGCCCTGGTGCCGGCCCCGCGGTACCGCGCGGAACACCCGCGGGCGGATCTGCTGGATCTGAGCGTGGGCAGAGCGGCCCGGCCCCACGCGAGTCCGCGGAGCCGCGGGAGAACGAACGGGCCCGCGGGGCCGGGCTTTCGTTGGCGGCGCGGCTTCCCGTGGGATGCCGAACGGGAACAAGATCGCGTTCTGAGCAAGTTAAATCCGGGTTTAAATATTTTAATCTAAAAACTTCGAGGCCGGCCGCCGATCTCCCGCGGCCGGGAGAGCCCGGGCAGCCGCCCATCACCGCAGCCTCCCCGCCGGCCCCCGGCCACCCGCGACCACGGGCCGCCCCGCGCTTACCGACCCCGACGGGGGAAGGGGAGGAAGGGGAGAGGGGACGGGAGAAGGGGGAGCCCGCGGTGCCGCCGTTACCGTCGCTGAGCTTGGGGGTGGCCGCCTCGGCCGCTCTCTCGGCGGCGGCGTCGGGCTCCCGCGGCGGGGAGCGCCCGGCCGGCCGCGCCGCGGGGCTGCCCGTGTCCTCCCGGCCCGGCTCCGCCGCCGCCCCGCCGGGCTCCCGCGGGCCGCGCAGGGGCCCGCTCTCCAGCACCTCGCGGTAGGTGATCAGCTCCTTCTTCTCCTTGGCTTTGGGATCAAACGACTTGGAGACAAACGCCGTCAGCTCCTCCATGGCTCAGGGGCGCGCTGCCCCGGCTCCCCGGGCGGGCATCCACGGGGCGGGGAGGCGGCGGCGGCGGCGCCCCGGGCCGTGCCGAGCCGGGCCGGGCCGTGCCGCCCGACGTGCAGGGCTCCCGGGGTCTGATAGCGACGCCGCGATTGAAGTGGCACTATTTATACTTTGCAAAGCCGGCCCCTTGTTCCCGGCGAATTACCTCCCCTCGGAGCTCTGAATGGACCCCTTCCTTCCTCCCTTCCTTCCTCCCGTCCTCGCCGCTCGCCTCCGCGCACCGCCCCGCGTGGGTCGGGTCAGCCCCGGGCACGGCCGAGCCCAGCGGCCCCCGCCCCGGCGAGCCGCAAAAGTTCCTCCGTGGGCGCCCCGAAAAACCGAGGGGACAAATGACAGCGAGGGACGCGGCGTCAGACGAGAGCCGAACACGCCGATACCGCTGATATTGGTTTCCCTTTGTTTTTTTTTAAATCCCACCGCGGAGCGCTTTTGCCGAGGGAACGCGTCTCTTTCCCATCTTCGCTAAATTCTAATAAATTATTCAGAATTGTTTAACTCTTGCCTGCGTATCGATTTTTCATTGACCTTTGGGGCGAGGACTGCACATAACGGAGCGTTCATTTACCGGGGCGGGTTCGGTACCGGGGGTGGCGTCGGGGTTTATTCCGAGCCGGTCACACGCGACCCTGTCGCGACAGGCAGCGAGTCCCGGTGCCCGGGAGCCCGGGAGCAGCTCCCGCGGGGCGTTTTCGATCCCCGGGGCACCGGGCACGGCGGGATTCGGTGTGACGGCCCCGCCGCGGCTGCCGGCCGGCCCGGTGACCCTCACCGGCCCCTCCGCCCCGACATTTCGTTTATCCCCACGCCGTTCCCGTGGCGGGGGAGCGCGCTCTCGGGAGCTCGCGTTAAACGAACCAAATTGGGTAAGAAAATCGAATTAAGCGAAGCGATTCCGTCGTTCTGGTGCATTTCTGGTCGTTGCCCGGCGGAGGCTCCGCCCGGCCCGGTGGGTCCCGGCTCGGTCCGTGCCCACCCGCGCCCGGCGCGCTCCGTCCTGCGGGCACGGCCGCGGTGCCCACGCCGCGCGTGGAGCGCTGTCCCCCGCCCGCGGGGCGGCTCTCGGTGCCATAAACCCCCGACTCTCCTTTAACTCTCCGGGACGGAACGAAAACCGCTCCGTGCCGCTGTCCCCGCGCGGTCCCGTCACCCGCGGCGGGACAAGGACCGGCCGGGACACGCCGTGCGCCCGTGGGTCGCCGCGTTTGTCGCCGTGTGGGGCACGGTGCGGACAGAGCTCCGTGCGCTCTGCGCCCCCCGTGGGCAGCGGGATCCCGACCCCGGGACCACCCACGCTCCCCTCCTGCGCGTCACCCGCGGCGGGTCACGCCCGTGGGTCGCCGTGTCGGGCACGGTGCAGACAGCGCTCCCTGGGCTCTGCACCCCCGTGGGCAGCGGGACCCCGGCCCGACCCCGGCCCGACCCCGCCCGTCCCGCGTGGGCGCTCCCGGCGCGCCGCATCGATGGCTCGGCGCTCGCTGTGGCCGCCTGGCCGCGCTCGGCGGTGGATTGGCGCTGCCTGCCCGCCGCCCCGGAAGGCGCTGGGCTCGAACCGGGGCCGCGGCGGCTCCGCCAGGTACGGGGGACACGGGGGGGATACAGGGGGACATAGCGGGATACAGGGACACGGGGGGACACAGGGACACGGGATACAGCCGCACCGGTCCCCCAGGGCACGGCAGGGCGGTCAGCGGCCGCTGCAGGGCCCGGTGTGCGCAGCGGCCGCGCGGCCTCCGGTGCGGGGGCACAGCTCCGGCGGAGCCGGCACGGGGATCCCGGCTGTGCCGGGCATCGCCGGGGTGCGCAGGGTTGGGCCCTGGGAAGGAGTCCCTGGAGCTGTTGCTGGTGGCGGGGAGCGGCTCCGGGAGCCCCGGGGAGGTGCCGGTGCTCGCGGGCCGGGCCGCGCTCTGCTCGGCGCTGCCGCGGGAGCTGCCCCGGCGCGGAGGCCGTGCCACAACGGGCCGCTCTCCGGGAGGGGGCTGCTGGAGCCCTGCGGCTCCCGGCAGCGCTCGGGAGGAGTCTCGGTGTCCTTAACGGGGAGTTTCCCTTTGCTCCAGGCGCTCCCCGGTGGATCAGGAGCTGCTGCCCCGGCGGCCGGAGGTGTGAGGATGGGCCGGAGTTTGGATGGAGGAATTGAACGAGATGGACCCGTCTGTGCTGGGAGGAGGAGGAGCACAGAAGGGATTGGAGCTGGGAAGGGAATGGAGCCCCAGGAGGGGCTGAGGGAGCTGGGAAGGGAATGGAGAACCAGGAGGGGCTGAGGGAGCTGGGAAGGGAATGGAACCCCAGGAGGGGCTGAGGGAGCTGGGAAGGGGCTCAGCCTGGAGAAAAGGAGGATCAGGGGGAACCTTGTGGCTCTGCACAGCTCCTGACAGGAGGGGACAGCCGGGGGGGTCCTGTGCTCCCAGGAACAGGGACAGGAGCAGAGGGCGTATTTTGATTTTCTATAAATCTAAACCAAGGCAGGGCAGCCAGCAGCCCTTGTGACAGCTGCGGGTGTCTGCGTTCTGTGCAGGTCGGAGATGGGCCGGCGCTCCTCGGACACGGAGGAGGAGGGCAGGAGCAGGAGGAAGAAGAAGCACCGGCGGCGCTCCTCCTCCAGCAGCTCCTCGGACAGCCGCGCCTACAGCCGCAAAAAGTCGGGCAGGAAATCCAGGTCCAGGTCGCGCTCTCGGGATCTCCCGTCCTGGTCCCATTCCTATGAGAAAAGGTGCATTTGTGGGAGGTTTTGGAAGCTGAGCTCTTTGGTGTTAAGGCAGGAAGGGTTTGGATCCCACGGGTTGGGATTTTATGGCACAGATTGTTCTGAGCCTTAAGAGATGTGAAACTGTTTTACTTTGTCAACATAAAGCCCCAAACCTACCACCATGACCAGAAATACCCACACCACCTCCTCCCCAGCAGAACAGAGCAGGGAATGTGCAGATCCAAAGAGAAATTCTGCTTTAAAGCAGGGAAACCCCAGGAGGTAAAATAACTTTTCCTTTCTTCCCCAACAGGGACATGTCCCACTGTCCCAGGTGCTCCAAGCTCATCCAGCCTGGCCTTGGGCACTGCCAGGGATCCAGGGGCAGCCACAGCTGCTCTGGCAATTCCAGCCCAGCCAGGAATTCCCAATTCCCAATCTCCCATCTAACTCTGCCCTCTGGCAGTGGGAGCCATTCCCTGGGTCCTGTCCCTCCATCCTTGTCCCCAGTCCCTCTGCAGCTCTCCTGGAGCCCCTTCAGGCCCTGGCAGGGCTCTGAGCTCTCCTGGAGCCTTCTCCTCTCCCAGCCTGGCTCCAGAGGGGCTCCTGCCCTGCAGCAGCTCTGTGCTCCATCCTGGCTGGCTCAGTCTGGCTTGTGCTGGTGAATTTACTGGGAGGAGGAGCTGGACACTCTCCTGGTGTCCAGCTGCCCTGGGAATCCAGGAGGAAATGCTCCTGCCAGGCCTTTCTGGAGAGGCTGCAGGGTGTGCTGGGGGGTTCATTCCCAGCCCTTTCTCCTGCTCCTGCTGGATCTCCATCCTCCCCAGGGCCAGGGCAGGGTGCTGGGCTGTGAGCCCAGCCCTGGGCACCTTGGATCCTGTTCCAGCACAGCTCCAGGGAACCCAGAGGGGCTGCAGGGTCCCCAGGGCATCCAGGAATGATCCAGGGCTCTGCTTTTGGGATCCTGCCTTTGCCCCTGGGGTTAGGGCATCTGCTCCTGGCAGTTCAGGCCCTGCTCCATGCTGGATTTGTCCCTGACCCCCAGGAATCAAAGGCAGCAGCTTCTGGAATTCCTGCCCCTCATCCAGCAGGAGCATCACCTTCCCTTTCCAGGTGCAACCCTGTTCTTCAGCATTAACCTCTGCATCCTGTCCAGCATTCCAGCTCCTGCTGTGCCTTTTCCTCATGCTGGATAATCACTGAGCACATCCTGAATTCCATTCTTGTTCATATTTCATACATACAGTCTGCATAATACAATATAATATAATATAATATAATATAATTTTTATACTAACCACGCATAAAGGCCAAAAATAGGGAGGATTGTAATTGTTAATTAGTTAACAACTGGGGAGATGGGGCAGAAGTGTTAAGATTTGGATTTCATTGGGATTTTGGGTTTAATATCTTTTCTTTCACCTTTGTCCTTGGTAGAAGAATTTATTCTTTGAATAGACAGAACGGGGAGGGAGGGGAAAAGGAAGAGACCCTTCTGGTTTCTGACTGGACTCAGGAGGGAACTGCCCTTAAATGAACTCAAATGAAGTAAATTAACCCTGATTAACTGATTACTACTAACAGTAGTTAAGGACCCCACCCAAACTTCATTTTTATCAGGAATGTGGATTTTGGAGGATCAGCTCTTTAGGGCTGCAGTGTCCCTGTGTGTGTGAGTTACTTTTATGGGGGAATAGTGGGATTTGAGGCTGCTGGAGCACCCTATAAACCCCCCAAGTCTGTGCGTGTTTTCTCAGGAATCCCTGGGGGTTTGTCCCTCTTTTTTGGGGTGTTTGGGAGCAGTGCTAGCCTCAGCCCTGGCTGTGTTTTCTTAGGAATCCTTGGGGGATTTTCTCTGTTTTTTTGGGATTTTTAGGCAGTGCCATGCTCTCCCTGGCTGTGTTTTCTGAGGAATCCCTGGGGATTTGTCCCTGTTTTTGGGGTTTTTTGGGGCAGTGCTATATACAGCCTGGCTGTGTTTTCTCAGTGATTGCTGGGGGTTTGTCCCTGTTTTTTGGGGTTTGGGGAGCAGTGCCAGCCTCACCCCTGGCTGTGTTTTCTGAGGACTCCTGGGGGTTTGTCTCCGTTTTTGGGGTTTTTGGCAGTGCCAGTCCCACCCCTGGCTGTGTTTTCTGAGGACTCCTGGGGGTTTGTCTTTGTTTTTGGCAGGGCCAGCCTCACCCCTGCTCTGTTGCAGGCGCAGACACAGATCCAGCAGCAGCTCTTCCTACGGCTCCAGGAGGAAGCGCAGCCGCTCCCGGGGCAGAGGCAAATCCTACAGGTCCCAAAGGTCCAGGTCAAAGAGCAGGACCAGGAGGTAAGAGTCTCTCCCAGGAAAAAAACAACAGTGGTATTTCTGCTGGAAAAACATTCCTGGAAAATCCTGCCATCATTACTGAGCTTGGGATAAATGGGAATAATGGCTGCAGGTGATGGTTTGAGCCACACATGCCTGGAAATTCCTGATTTGGGGTCTGGAGTGCTTGCCACACACTAAATCTTTCAGTTACCCTGGTGAAGCAATTTTGAAGATAAGATATTTATTTTGCATTTGATTCAAGCAAAAAACAAACAAACAAAAAAATCCCATAAATAGGGTCTCTTGGTGTCATACAATTATTTGGAAATGTCTTGTGGATTTTTCCCTTTGGTTCCTGCTTTCCATAATTCCCACACATAACACTGGCTCCCTGAAGTTCAGAATAAACTGCTTTTCTCACCTGTGTTCCTCTTGGAAAAGGATGAGTCTTTAGTTATGCAATCTTTTATTAATATTTAAGGTTGTCTGCAGTGAAAGTTTGCATGCATTGGTTTGTGACAAACCAATATTTCACAATTTAAATATTTAAATCTTAACCAGAAGTTGCAAAAGCTATTATAAAATCTGCTTTTCTTCTTTAATTAAAAGATGCTCACGTTGTGCTTGTGTGTATTTTTCAATTAAGAGGTTTAACTGAAGTTTATTCTGGCTACCAGGTTTCCCATTAGCATTTTCTATTGATTTAAAATTAATTATTGACTGGAGCAGGCAGATCAAAGCTGTTTGGGTCCATATTTAAAATCTTCAGCCGGGTGATTTCGTGTGCCTGCACTAAGGATTTGTTAAACCTTTGGTTTCCATGTCCAAACCAGGAGAGCTGTTGCCTCTAAATGTTGACAAATTGTTGTTGAAAGATGTGAATATTCCCCTTCTATTCTTTGTGCTGTGCCATGACTTATTCCCAGCTGTTCACTGGAAGAGTTGCTTGGACCTTTTATTGCTGCAGTGCCTTTGTAGTAGAAATTTGATTATTTAGAGTTAGAAATAAATTTAGAAATTAAACTGCCTGACCTCTCCTGGAGTATCCTCCCCATCAGAGCTGTGCAGCTGTTCCTGTGCAGTGAATACCCACTTTTTTTTGCTAAGAAAATCAGTTTGAACCCACAGAAATGTCAGAAGAGTGAGGTGAAAGAGAAGGCTTTTCACATGCTCAGTGTTAGGAAGTGTGATAAACTGATTTAAAAATTTTTTATTATTATAAAACAATATGTAATAAATTACAGACCTCATTAGCTATGGTTTAATGGTCATACAATAATATATAATAAATACAAATTGCAGCTCTCACTAGCTGTGGTTTAGTGGTCATCTTTTCCAAGGGATTTGATTTTAATCTTGGTTGCAATATATGGAAGTTAGGCACCTAAGGATCTGAAAAACCTGGCTACTGCTAGGAAATACTGTGTATTAAATAGTTGATGTACCAGATATTTTATGTATTAAATATTTGGTGTATCAAACATTTCATGTATTGAGTGTGCAGCACTGGAGGGGTAGAGCTGCACATTCCTTGAACTGCTGGTCCTATTCACACCCACAGAGGGAAAATATTGCTAAATAACATCCCAAATGATCCCACAAGAGTCCAAAAGCTTAAAGTGAAACCCAACAGGACACATCCCATCCTTTATTGTAATTTCTTCTGAGTCTGCTGTAGTGTGGCACTGAGCAGCTCTGGATTAATCTGATTTTGGAGAGTTAAATCTTGGTTTAGCACAAAGCTGCTGCTCCAGACCTGTGCTTGCCCTGCTTGTCAGTGATGCCAAATAATCCCTTTTCTGCCTCAAAATCACTCAATACAGGGCTCACCAGCTTTCCAAGGAGTTTAGGATTCCTCAGCCTGGAAAAGAGATTGTGGGGGAGAGAAGGGAATGTGATGGAGTGGTAGAAAAAATAAACCTAAAAATAAAAACGGTGGGAAAAGGTGGTTCAGGACTGAGGGTCCCCATCTCTGCCCGTGCTCCACCTGGGGCAGCTGTGACAATGTCCTGGAAAATGAGTGTGTTTGTAGTGCTGGCCTGGAATTCTCACGAATTCCAGCTGTAATTCCAGATTTTTATTTGTTCTTCGTGGCACAACTTATTTTCCCTCTGGTTTTTCAAGGGAAATCCTGAAGAAACCACTCGTAAATAATTAATAAAAGGATCCAGAGGAGCTCAGGCAGCCCCTCGTGTTCCTGTGGTGAGGAATGGGTTATCCAGGGGAATATTCCTGGGGATCTCCAGCTTCTGCATTGCCAGGGGGGAGGAAAATCTGCTGCCCACCTGGAAAGGGGAGATCAGCCCTGGGTTTGTACCCTCCTGCTGCACCCTCAGGGGATTATCCCCTTTAGCAGCCCAGCAAATGCCATTTTTAAATTTTATTTTAGTAATTAGGGGTCTACCTCTAGAAAATTACCTTCCTGTTGGAAGTTAAGCTCTGTTACGTGGTCTCTTTAAATGCCTGGAATTGTTTTTGGTATAAATCATGCAGGTGGCACAGATTCTGTATCCTGTAATGTCTTTTCTCCCCACAATCCTCTTTTAATGTGTTTTTCAAGGTAGTGAAGGTGGTGTTAAAAGTAATGTGTTTTTTAATAACTTCTCTAACACAGGTGTTTTATTTGAGCAGGTGATTTACACATCTCCAGCAGTGCAAAACACTGAGCTAGATCAAGTTTTACTTTCAAAAGTTGGGTTTTTATAATGATATGTGTAAGATATTTTAAAGAGGTGTTGTTTGCAACCTAAACTGATTTCTTGTAATTTATTGGAGAAGAAAACTTGTGCATATTGTGATTATTTTAGATGCATTTTTAGGATGAAAAAGGTGGGACTTCCCAGTATTGCTTGTACTTTTTTTGATAAGATAAAAAAAACTTCTTATGCATATCATAATTCTTCTATTTTAGATGCATTTTTAGAGTTAAAAAAAGTGGAGCTTCCTAATAATAGTTGTGTTTTATTTGAAAAGATAAGAAAACTTGTGTGTGTGTTGGCTATTTCATTTTAGATGCAGTTTTTAGGATAAAAAAAGTGGAGCTTCCCGGTAGTGGTTGTGTTTTATTTGAGAAGATAAGAAAACTTGTGCATATTATAATTATTCTATTTTAGATGCATTTTTAAAGTCAAAAAAGTGTAGCTTCCCAGTAATGCCATAAATTCCAAGCTGTCCTACAGTGAGGGAGTACAATGCAAATACGACTTAATAAGATCACAAACTGAATTTCAGCAGAAACAACCAAGATTTACATTAAATTAGGAATTTTAAAACCGATTTAGTTTGTTTTACTGAGCATTTGCTTAATAACATTTCGCCTCCTCACAATCTTTTTAAAGCCAATAATTCGTCTGCGAAGCGCGGGCACATCCTCCCGTGGAAAAATTGGAAGCAACAGCTCCCTCTCTGCAGCCAGGCATCCAGAGCTGGGAAGGAATATTTCAGCTCCACGGAATTTAATAAATCATCCCATTTCCTAATTTGATCATATTAGATGCTGATGTGGAAGGAGCATTTCAAATAGCAGCTCCTCATTAATATACATCAGGCTGGGGAATAGCGGGGAATACTTATGGAGGGATGTCACAGTTCCTGTTCCTTAGTTTACTAAGTGGAACAGGTTGATGTGATCCTGGGTGTTATTTGTCACTGTCTTGCTAAAATGGTTTGGGTCGAGTTATGGAGTCCAGGAAGACGGCGGCTGATAAATCAAAAGTGGATTGAGTGGACAGCAGGCAGTGATTGATACCGTGACAGGATATGAAGAAAGGAATCTTGATAGGAGCATGCCCCATATTGAATATGAGAAGGAAAATGGCCCTGGAGTATGGATATTATTCAAGGAAATGAGAATAATAATATCATCTTGAAATTATTGCTGGGTGAAGATTAGGAGAGTTCTTATTAGAATATTCTGCTGCTGTGGCTCCTGCAGGATTGTGGGCTGGATGGAGCCCTGGGAATATTGGGAGACTTTCCACTGTGATTGTTCTGCCAGTTAATCACATAGAAAATACTCTGCAGCAGAACTTGCTGCACAAATCTTCTAATTCACGGAGCTTTAAATAGAATTAACCAAAAAATGTTGACCTTTATTCCCTGATTTCAGCCAATCCTGGAACTGCCTCTGAATATGCAAGTTTGCTTTATTGTCTGCCAAATGTCTTTGGCTTCTCCCATTATGTTAAGCTGCAAACTGCTGCCTTCAAATATCTTTAATGCGCTTCAACTTAAAAATCAACACAAAACCAGCAAGTGCATCTGTACATATTGAAGAAGGAAAAAAGATTATATGGGAAGTAATCCTGCCTGGAGAGCTGATCCTTGGCAGTGGGGCTGAAGGAGGTGTTGGATCGGGTTTTACATCTTGTTTCTTTGCCATTCCTGCAGTCTAATTAATTTCATGTTGCAGAGTGTGCAGGTTATTGCATGCAGGGCAGGGGAGCTGCAGCTTAGGGCTGGCTTTGGCATGGGGTTGGGTTTGGGGATGCAAAAGCAGCTGCCATTATCCCAGCAGTGTGAACTGGAATTAACCTGGCTTCAGCCTGGCAGAGTTCTTTGTGTTTAGCAGTTAATTTGTGCTATTTAATACCAGGGTCCTCAAGTGCAGTGTGAAAAGGGTCATTAAACAACTGAGAGTAAAACCCCACTGGTTATGGTTTTTTGGGGTCTTTGAGATTTTTTTAATACCTTCTCTAAAAATTGTTGTTATATACTTTATTGAGGGGTTAATACTGCACACTTTGGAAGACTTTTTAAAGATGGTATCACTGAATGCTTTTGTATTTGTGTTACTGGTAGCTGTCTTCAGTTCATCTCCTTTTTTCCATGCAATTATTTTAGTGTGGGATTGAAGTGCTGGAGTCTTTCCACATTAAAACCTGTCCTATCAGACCTCAGAGCTGATAAGACCTAGTGGATCAAGACACAATTTGTAGTAATTTTGTGTCTGTCTGTCCTGCTCAGCACATGCTGGTGGAGAGCTTTTCATGGATTACAGAACAGGGGCTTCATTATGAAAACTTCAGGAGGGATTTCCTCAACCAGCATTGGCCTAAAAGGAAAATAAAGCTTTTTAGGAGAGAGGAAATTAAAAGTGATGGATGTTTTGAGTGGACAGCAGATAAATAAAGAGTAAAATTGTGATGGGCCTGGAGAGTTTATGGAGGAACAGGAGAGGAGAGATTGATTAAAAAAAAGAATTTCTTGTCTCCAGTGGTGGCAAAGATCCACTGTAGTGGTGTGGAGTTAGAAGGCTGATTTTTAGGGGTGTTGAGGTGTGACTTTAGCTGGGGGATTAAACTGGTGATGTTCCAGGTGAGAGCAGAGGTCTGGCCATGGGACTGGGCGCTGGCACAGCTGATGGTGGCTGCTCAGGAGGAGTTGGGGACAAAGGGAAGGTTTTTGGGCTGGCCATGGAGCAGCTTGTCTGCTGAAGGGGTGGCACTGGATTGGGGTGGGAGCAGCAGGAGTGGCTCAGAGTGATGGGTTGGCATGGGGCAGGGACAGCCAGGGCCCTTCTCCTGCTGCAGGACACCAGGAGTGAGCAGGGCTGGGCACACAGGGACAGGGCTGTGCCCTCTTCAGCTGGCAAAACCCTTGGGAATGCCCCCTTGGGAGAACTTTTCCAAAGAGAAGCAGACAGGAGTCCTGGCAGAAATCAAGCAGTGCTGTTTAATTAGAACATTGCTTTTGAAATTCCAAGCCATTCCGTGCTTCTGTAATTTTATTCTTGTCATTAATTCTTAGGATTGCTTAATTTTTGCCTGGTTGTAGCCACTGGAGTTACTGTTCCTTTCAAGTATTGATCTGCAGCTTAGGTTATTTTTTCCCCCTGTCCTTGCTCCTCAAGTTAAACCACTCAGGTGCAATTATGTGAGCAATCAGTGTAAATATTACATGTTCCTCTCTTTTTTTACTGCTGGGAAAGTTTTAAGCCTTTGGTCAATTAGCAAATAGATTTAATTAAGATATTGCAGCGTTTCTTTCATGACACTTCAAATAAAAGCTTGGGGCAGGAGTGTGGAATTGACATTACTGAGTGTGATCCTGCTGATGGTAATGTCAGCTCTTGTTCATTTTCCCCCCAGTAAATCCAACCCTGCAGTTTTTATTTAGGATTTTGTTGCATTCCAGGTTGTATCAGCACCAGCCTCTAAAAATCTTTTTTTTTTTTTTGTTGCAATAAGTGACTTTTTCAAGAGGAATGATCAGTTTGTGTCCGTGGCTGCCCTGGAAAGGCCCAGAGGTGGAGCAGGAGCAGTGGGGATATCCTGGAGCAGCAGGCACTGCCGAGCTCATTGCCCACCCTTAATTGACCACTTTGGGAAATTAAACTTCACAGGCAGTGCCAAGGGCCCTCCAGTTATCAATAAAGGCACAGAGCTGCGAGTGACAGCTGCTTTGATGCTTTTCATTGGTATAAAACCAAAAAAAGGAGCCTTAAAAAAAGCTCTGATTGCAAAAGTGCTGTTCATTTGGAGCTCAGGCTCGAGTCTGAATCCAGGGAAAGTTGGTTTTTGTGCAGCCCAGGTGTTGGGTACACACAGTGTGTTTAAAGCAGAGCTCATCATTGCTCTAGAACCTCTCATTCCTCCCTTTGGGAAAAGGTGTCTTTGCAGGTTGTTGGGTTTTTTTAGTGCTTCAGTTTTCTGTTTGGAAAAGGAACTGCCCTTAGTGGGGAATTGCCTTTTTGATTTCAGTGTGTCTGCATTCTAAACCACGATGTATTTTAACTTTTTTTTTTTTAATTCTCTTTTTTCTCTGCCACCAAAGCTCTGGCCATGAAATGGAATCTGTTTTTTCTTTGCTGCAGAGCTCTTGTTTCTCGAGGCAGCCCTGCAAAAAGCAGATGTCTTGAGGATGCCCTGGTAATCCAAGACCCTCTTTGCTCTGTAAATTGTTGCTCTTTCCAGGGGTCCATTTCTAGGAGTGATTTTCCCCACTGTGAAACACAAAATAGTAGAATTTAGTAGTAAAAATTTACTCCTTATTCTCTTCTTTCACTCTTTCTAATTCTGATCATGTATAGCAGGAACAGAATCTGGTTAAAATGCTGAAGGCAAAAAATGTGGATTTCTGCCAAAAAAAGTGATATGGAGAGGTGGTGTTGGGTGTGAAGTGATAGAGCAAGGGGGAATGAATTCCCACTGCCAGAGGGCAGGGCTGGATGGATTTTGGGAAGGAATTGTTCCCTGGGAGGGTGGGGAGGGGCTGGGATGGAATTCTAGAGCAGCTGTGGCTGCCCCTGGATCCCTGGCAGTGCCCAAGGCCAGGCTGGACACTGGGGCTGGAGCAGCCTGGGACAGTGGGAGGTGTCCCTGCCCTGGGTGTGGATGAGCTCTGGGGTCCCTCCCAACCCAAAACATCCCATGGTTGTCTATAAACCAGCATCCATGCCCTGGAATCCTTTGCTGTCAGTTTTTTCTGGGATTCCAGGCATTTCTCCACAGCAGGACGTGGCTGTGTGTGGGCAGGGCAGTCACTGCAGGGTTTGGGGACCTTTGAACAAACCTTATCCCATAAAAATCCATTTTCCTGTGGGATCCAGGCTGGTGCCATTCCCAAAGTGTGCTCTGGGAGCGAGTCCATGATTCATTTGGTTAAAACTCTGCTATCCTGCCCCTCCCTGGCTGTCCTTTCATCCTTTTTGCTGCTGCTTCTTCTCCCACATCTGAGCTTTACATTTTCCCAGTTTCCAGCACTGAGGCTCCCAAAAATTCCAGAACAATCTGTAGAGCTGATAATTCATCTGCTCCTAGTGCAGCTTTATTGGCATCAAACCTCAGCCCTGGCAGAGCCATGGCAAAGCTGCACCTGGCTTCAGTGATTCCAGATTTTCCTGAGCTGGGATGTTCTAGGAAGAAAAGGTTCCCAAAAGAAATGGGATAATTGCAGAGCTTTTGTCCTTTTGCTGTTAAAATAGAGTATGAACAATTCTCTGAACAAACTATTTAATGTTCAATGTGTGGTGAGGGTCATAAAAAGATGGGAAAACTTGGATTTGTTTTTGCATACTGTGACTGAAGACAGGTGTATTAGATATATAAAGTATATTTTAAAAACTGAAATCTAGAAAGATGTGGAAATTTAGTATCTATACCATAATTATAACTAAAATATTTTGATTGTACTCCTGCAGAATTTTATTTTGAATCCAAATTTTCTGCAAAATTCTTACATGCAAAGCCCCAAAATCTTGGGAAAAGTCTTTCAATGGGGATGTTCTTTATCCATGGGTATTACTGTAAGCTATTCTCCAGTTGTGTTTTTTATTGGATTATATCCATATCTCTTAGGAAGGCAACCTGTCAATGAATTTAAAGGGTCAGGTCATGCTCAGCTCAAATAACTGATGTAAATTCTGTGCCATGGATTTATATCTTAGAAATGAAGGCAAGGGCAGCAGTAATTCTGTATAAACTCTTGGGTATCTATTTTTCTTCCATGGTTTTTGGTCCTCCTCTATGGAAACATGCAGGAATAAACTGAATTGTGATTGAATTTAAATTAATCTGTGGCACAGCACTGAAAAGCTGTTCCCAGTCTATATCAAAAAGAGATGCTAAAAGTTTCCCTGTTAAAGCTCTGAGCTTCTTGATTGGAGAATGGGTTAAAAAAAAAGCAAAGCCTTTTCCTATTTTTCTCCTATATAGTCTTCTTGAAGTTCTTCCAAATTAGATTTTAAATGCCAATTAGGAGGTTGAATATACTAAAATAAAAGCAAATACAACCAAAATGGCCTCACCTTATGGCTAGTTAGGCTTTTTCTCTCAAAAGCAGAACCTTTGCTCTGAGCATGGCTTTGAGAAAGATATTCAGCTTAATGAACACATTAATTAGAACCATAACTATTTATAAGATAATTAGAAACGAAGCACGGTAAACTGGGCTTTTCCTGCAATTAATGGAGGATTAATTACTGGAGGTAATGAAGTGGATTTTTAAATGCATTAAGGTGAAGTACAGAGATGTGCAAGGCTTTGTGATAGTTGCATAATTATTCCAGGCTGTTTGAGCAGAGCTCCTATGAGCTCGCTAATAAGCATCATTGCATCATTATGTATGCACTTAAAAAGACTTACCACCAAAATGACTGCCTAATTATTTCTAATTGGCAGGACTCTGTGTAGTCATTGAGCTGTTTGTAGCCATTTTAAGGTTCATTTAACTATCCTTGGGGCCATGTGATAGATGGAAAAAAGCTCCTGCTCCGCGCTGGCCTTGGCTGGCGCCGTTAATCAGTTTTGGTGGGCTCCAGTTTGAAATGCATTTGCTCCTGCAGAGGTCAAAACCTGAAGTAGTCCAAGCAAAGTTTGTCTTTTTGAAGCCACTTGACTGTATTCATTAGCAATTAGTAAAATAATTGTGTCTGTGGCTGTGTTTGGATTTCTGTGGGGCCGGGTGTGCTTTCATCGCCGGCCCTTCTCACGGCACATTAGCTTCCCGGGAATCCAAACCTTCTTCCCAGAGCCCCTTTCAGCAGCCTCAGTGCAGTGCCATATGTTCAGCTGCACCCTTCTTCAGTCATTTATTCCCTGAACCATTCCCAGCAGCTCCTGATTCCCAGGTGGAAGTTTGTACCCCGGGACAGCGCAGGGAATCGGCGAGGATCCAGGGCTGAGCGTTGGGAGAGGAAGGCAGGAGCAGGCAAACCCTGCTGTTTCCCAGGGTTTGGGAGTTTGGGGCATCCATTCCCAAGCTGCTGACAGCTCTGATATCCAAGGACATCTCCCAGCAGCAGGAATAATCCCAGATCTGTGTTGGGTCAGTGCAGCGCAGGCAGCAGTAATTCCATGGGAAATGTCGTGGCTGGAAAACCTCTCCTGTTTGGAGAGGGTGGAATCAGTCTGGAGGGGTTTTATCTCCCCAACTCTGTTGGGCTGGACGGGAGATCATGTTAGGAGAGTGCCTGGGAAGGTCCTGGGTGTAATCACAACCATCTGCAGGGCTCTGTGAGCTACAGGAGCCACTCGTGCAGCTCAGGGGAACACTGGCAGCAAACTGCAGCCTGGGAAAAGAAAGGTCAGCTGTGCCACTTGGGCCACAAAAAATGGGCTTTGAGGAATCTAATATTGATGCAGAACCCAAACAATTATTATGGTTAAAGTGTAAGGTTGATTAAAAAGAGTTGTGAATTAGAAAACAACCAAAAGGTCATTTATTCATGAGATATTGGGTCAAATGACAGATATTGGTTCAAATAACAGATAAAGGATTAAAGCAAATGGATTGTGGCAGTGTAAATGAAAATAAAAACAAATCCTTAAGGAAAACTGCAGGATTGTTTCAATTTTTTAAAAACTGGTTTAATTGTGAGACTTCTATAAGGGTAATATCTTGATTAGTCTGTAAGCAAATATTCAGTACAGAAAAATGATGTAAAATACAAATAGCCTTTCTTATTCATTAGGGATTTTATTTTATGGAGTCCCATCAAATATGTGGTGATGGAAATTGCTCAGTAGATTATCAGAACTAGGAAATGCATTTTAGAGTGAAACTACAGCTTTAATTACATCCCTACAATATGGAAAATGGGAAATTAAATAAGACTTTCAGTGAAAATGGTACCCACTTCCTCAGGGGGTGATGGTGGGAGGATGGGTTGTTTCTCAGCCCTTGGCTGAAAGGAGCCCTGGAAATGTGAACGTTGTGGGTCAGACAGCAGGATAAAGCCAGAGCTGAAGCATTCTGGTGGCTCTGAAATACCTGAATTCTGGGGTGTTCCCTCCCTTCAGCCACATGATAATGTGGAATTCTCTGAATAATCCATGGAAGTCTTGGCCTTGCTCAGAGCATTGCTCCTGGTGCGTGGAGCTGGAGGTTGGAAACAAAGCCGTGGGGTTTGTGCTGTGTCCCAGCTCTGGGGTGGCAGGATTGTTGGCATGGTTTCAGCTGGTCCAGGGCATGCTTTCAGCTCACCCAGGGAATGGTTTCAGCTCACCCAGGCAGTGGTGGCACCCCCGTGGCCTGTGGTCACTCAGTGACCCTCGGGCGATGGGGACAGGGAAGGGCTGGGTGGGATGGAGCTCTTTGCCCTCTGCAGCATCCAGGAGTATCCAGAACAGAAATGCCAGAGACTTGGAGCTTGGGCAGCAGTAGGAATCAGTAAGTGAGGGAGAAAAACCTGGAGAAGCACGAAAAATACATCAGTAAAAAATCCCAAAATGCACAGCAGTAACACCTGGGGACAGCAGTGACTCCCAGAGGGGTGTCAGACACATTTCCCTTGGTTAATACATGGTTAACTCAAAAGAAGTTACACATTTCAGTTCTCAAATCCCATTATATTTCTGTTCCCTCCCCTGCAACATCCCCAGGATGGTGTTAATGGTGTTAATTAACACCTTGGTGGTGTGGATCTTCCCAGAGGTGTGGGGACAGAATTGCAGAAGGTTTTGAGTCACACAGCAGGTACTGGTTTATTTTTGAAATTTATTTTTGGAATTCCTCAGCTACCTGGTTTGGGTAATATTCTCAGTGATGGAAATAATTCAGTTTTCATTTTAATTCCTGCCTTGAGGTCTGGAAATGCAGGTGAGTGTGGTCCACAAGAGCTGCTGCAGAGTCAGGAACCTGTCGCTATTTCCTGGGTTAGCTGTGGCTTTGTGAGCTTCTTTTGTGTTTTAAACAAAAAGCAGAGCTTAGGAGAAAGTTCCATGAGACCCTTTTTTAAACAAAGCCTGGCTATGTAGAAATCACATCATAATTCACCTTTATTCCCCATTTAAATTAGCACTGACACCAGCCAGTTTGTGCTCAGCATCATCAGCTCATCAGACCAGTCAGAACACATTTTGAAGTATAATAATTAAGTTCTTCTGTTGCTTTACGTATTTTTTTAAAAACAATTCAGATTTTGTTGTTTCTCTGTTTGTGGTGTGGTTTATTTGACAGTATTTTTAGTAACTATTGCACATTCCATGAGGAAAACACTAATTTTTAGAATAGCAAATGAAATATTCAGAGTTCCTTCCCTGGAGTTTTTAATTAGCCATAAGAATTGGGCTTTGGCAGGGGCAGGACAGGGTTAGAGGTGATAACTCACAGAAAAGGAGATTTTGGGGCTGATAAAGGTGGCAGCTCTGTGCTCTTCAGCAGTCTGCAGGAATGGAGCTGTTCAGTTTTCATCCAGGGGAATATTAAAACCAGCCCCTGCCTTCCTCTGTCTGCTCTGTGTTTGTTACATGCAAAATATTTAAAGGGAGATGCATCCAACTTGCGTGGAAATTATCCCTGTGTTTGCAGAGTGTGCACTGGGAAGTAGACACAACATCCAAACTCTTTGTTTTGTTGTCCCTCCACAAGATTTTGAGTGGATGGTGTGAAATACTTTTGTTTTTCTTGTGTGTTTCTAAAGCCTTTTCATGACTTAATTTTTGGAGTCCAGTTACAGCAATTTTCATTTAGAATGTTAAAGTTTATTTTGGTTTTATTTTGGGAAAATGAGATATTCTAAAAATCTTTCTGTATTCTTCACAAACATATGGTGGTAAAAAGTACAGGTGGAATACCTTAAATTTTTTTACATCTCATAAAATTTAAACCTCAACCTGTCTGGTTATTGCTGAATGAAAGAAAAAAAATTGCCTTTTTTAAAAGCTGTGAGCACAGAGAATGGGTTCATTTGTTTTACTCAGGAAAAGGTAGAGACACTGCTTTTCATCCAGGTGTTATTATTTGTGTTGTTTGTCATTATGAATCCAGTCAGTCTCAATATTCCCAGTCTTCCAAAGCAGGTATTTATTTCTTGGAAATGCCTGAAGCCTGTCTTGAAGCAGATTTTTTTTCTTTGCCTTTTAAATGGTGTTGCAGTGTTGAAGAATGAGGCATATTCAGTTTTTTCCCCCGGTTGTTTCAATTTTGGCTCCGTGCTGGTGGCACTTTGACATCTCAGTTGCCAGTGCTGGTGCTGCGTGACCTAAATTAGAATTTTTGGGGTTTTTTTGCAGTTTCTGAGAGCAGGTGGTGTCCTGGTGTGTAAGCTGATTTCAAATATCTGCTTAGGTAATTCCCTTCAGCTGTCTAATATCACTTTGGGGATGTAAGGACACACAAATATTACAGAGTCTTTAAGCTCAGCCCATCACTGGGGCCTCAGTCTTGGAGGTTTTATGATCCCAAAACCTGAACTATTGGGTTTGTCCCAGCCAGACAGAGGAGCAGTGTTTACCTGTAATTAATCTGAGCTGAGGCACAGGGGAAGTGGAAAATCTCAACCTGAAAATCTCTCCTGTCTGTCCCTTAACATTTTACCATAATATCAGAGGTGTTGTCAAATTTACAACAAATAATTGCCTGGGTCGTGATTCCATCTGGAAAATGAATTGGAGCCTTTTCCATGGCTCTGGGATCCATCCAGGGCAGATGCAGAGGCACTAATGCCTGCACGAGGCAGAGAGGGATAATCTGGGCTGTTTGTCCAGAGTCCTGCAGGAAAGCTGCACCTTTGTTTTTTCAAATAGATTCCAGCTGCCTGGAGAAGGGAATAACTCCACGTGCTTGTAAGAATTAATTGCAGGGTCTGATGGATCTGCTTGCTAATAGAATATGGGGCTTGTTTGTTCATGTAAAATTCAAATTTTCCCTTTTTTTTTGCATAAAAGGTAAGATTTTTGTATTGCAGCATTTAAGCTTTCATTCAGCCCATTTTTTCCTGGTTGCTTTTTCTCAGCCTAAGCAGGGGCAGCTCTGGGGTTTGCTTGGGAGAGGAAGGAATTTCCTTGCTGGTGTCTTTGTGTGGCAAATGAGCAACTGTTGTGCTTTTGCCTCACCTCATGCTTTAAAATTTTGTATGACCAGAAGATGAATTGGGTATTCTCAACTCAATTGGCTTTTTTTTTTGTTGTGTTTTCAGATTATTGGAATAATATTTACTTCCCTTACCAACATTAACTTTGGTTTTATATGCAAGTTTTTATCTAATGTACCTGCAGCTGGGTATTGCACCCTTTTTTTAGGTGTGTGAGGGGTTTTTGCCCTTGAATTCCAAGATTGCTTTGAATGAGAGAGTCCAAAACCTCTCCCATTCCTCGTCCTGTTTGTTTAATAGGACAATGTACCAGCTTCTGTATTAACTTTGGTTTCTTTATTATTTTATTCCCTAAAAATTATTAGAATGAGATTACAGATTTTTCTGCTCAGTCATGACATGGCTACAGGAATGTAGAGTTAGAAAAAAGTCCTGTTTTGGGACACACTCTGAGAAGATGTGGGGGAAATTCATGTCATGGGGGTTCTTATCTCATGGTCTTAATTTGATGTTCAATTTTAGGAAGGAGTCTTTAAGCAGACTGACAAGGGAAATAAATGGTTTATCTCCCTGCTTGGGTAGCAGCAGTTTAATCCATGATTTATCTCTCAGCTAGCTCCCAGTAAAGTCTATTTTTGGTTTTAGTTTGGCATGAAGTGTTCACTGAGGTGCTCCTGCAGCTGGCAGGGCCTGGGGGCTTCTCTGCCATGGCCCATTCCTCAGGCAGGGAGCTGTGCCTGGGTACCCTGGGATGTGCCTGGGTTCCTGGGATGTGCAGGGAGCTATGCCTGGGTTCCAGGGATGTGCCTGGGTTCCTGGGATGTGCCTGGATTCCCTGGGATGTGCAGGGAGCTGTGCCTGGATTCCCTGGGATGTGCCTGGATTCCCTGGGATGTGCAGGGAGCTGTGCCTGGATTCCAGGGATGTGCCTGGATTCCATGGGATGTGCAGGGAGCTGTGCCTGGATTCCATGGAATGCAGGCTCTGGCCCCAAGGCTCGTTTAGGGAACTCGATGTGTTTGGGGTGGTTCTCCTGCTCCCAGCTGATCTCCCATGGGTAACCAGGCCATGCTGGATGTCCTTCCCAAGGACTCCTTGTAGGATAATCAAGGCATTGTGGCAGAGGAGGCACCTTCATCCCCCTTGGAATCCAGAGCAGGAGGTTCTCCAGGAATCTGGAGAACTCAAGGTGTGTCAAACCAGCTGCTTTAGAATTCCAGCAGTGTCCCATCCCTGGGTTCTTCTCTCCAGCTGCATTCTTGTCCTCTCCATGCTGCCTTTCCATCTTTTTCAAAATGACAGTTGTGGGAATTTTACCTCCTCAAATATTTGATAATGTAGTTACCTTGATTTAAAAGTGCACAGTTGCTGGGCTGAGTTGGTGCTGGTGTTTGGTGAATGCATTTCCTCAGCTCTGCATCTGGCATAATTTGGCACACAAAGATACCAGCAAGGGAATCAGTTCTTCCTCTCCCAGCCAAATCCCAGAGCTGTCACTGCTTAGGCTGAGGAAAAAGGAACCAGGAAGAAATGGGCTGAATGAAAGTTTAAATGTTTCCAGTTTCCTGGAGGAAAGACATTTTACATCACCTCCAAAAAAATTCATGGTTGTCCCAGTTCTTGTTTTTATTTCATCCTGCTTTTCTCTGGCACTGTGGATGACAATTTTTAAATTCTTAAATATTCCCTTATTCTGAAACATGTTTTGTCACTTACCAACTGTCCAAGCTGCTGTTTTGAAACAATTTTTTCCTCTTTGCATCAGTCTCGTTTCAGGTTGAAACTCTGACTCTGCTGCTGCCTACTTTTGTTATCACTTGCCTTATATTGAACAGTAAATTTAAAAAAATTACTGTTATTGTGCATATTATCTGTATTTAACTTCCTCAAAGCCATGCATTTTACAATTGCAAACTAATAACAACCTGCAGTGTTTTATAGAGGCAGCTACATTTACATTATATATACATCTTTAATAATTTCTGCAGTCTGAATGACTGCAATTGATACCTGAAATTATTTTACCTTTCCAGCAACTCGTACCATGATTTTTTTTTCCTGGTGGTGAAGTTGAGTTAAACAAGGAACTTTCTCTTAATATGCTTTGAAAGAGAACATGGCATTTTGCTGCAATTACTTGTGTGTTTGCACTCTGGCTTTATTAGCAGTCTGAGCAGCCAGGCTTGATGCAGCGCAGTTGTTCCATTGTTCTGGCCCAGCCCTTGGATTTATGGCTGAAGTATTAAAGAGCCCCAAATTTGTTGGCTTTTGTTTGTGGCCATTGAGCTAAAAATAATCTAATAAGGCTTGTGTCAGGTGAGAGATGCTGAGAAGAATTCCAGGGGAGAAGTTGACATCTCAGCACCGTTCTGTGGAGTGGGGGGTGCTGTTTGCCAAGAAAACAGATTATTTTTGCAAAAATTGATCTTTCCTGGAAGTGCTCAAAGAGAAGAAAACAAACCCTGTCTTGGCTTTGGGCTCTAATTCCTCTTTCCTTTTAAAAAAAGTCTCTCTTTTGCAGTTGTAACCTTTTGAAGAGATTAGATTGGACCTCTAAGATAGAGTTCAGTGCTTTAGTGCAATATAATTGGGGAAATACTAAACGCCACTGACCTCATTTCCTTTAGAACAATGAGAATTAATAGTTGCACGTTTTATTAGGCTGATATTCCAGATGTAGTGTACATTTAATTAAGTGTAGTTTCCTTTTGGTTATGGTATGTGGCTCTGCTTTTTGTCGCAAATTCTTTCTAGTTTTACAGTTTTCCACATGTTTTCTTTCACCATTTATGATTTTTTCAAAGCGGGGCTATAAGGATTTAAATCACTTTAGCATGCAGCAAAACAGTTCCCATTCAAACAATAAACGCCATTTTAAAAAGCCTTTAGATCTTCTGTCACTTCATAAATATAAATGTATAAAAACATTATGCAGTTGTAGTGCCCACCTGCTAATTAAATGCAGATTTCCTCAAACTTGTTTTAAAATCCTCTTATTTGTTTCAACTCAGTCTCTGCTCAGAATACATATGGCCCTTGTGAAACTAATTATGCTTATGGAGCAGCTGTTAAATTTAGTGCAACTAATTTTATCCAATATTTTACATTTTAATTGATTACCTGTGAAGAAATTAGCAAATTAACACTTATTGTGCAGTAACTGAATGGGCTTTTATGGAGACTTTCAATTTTTACAAGCGGCCCGAGTGCTGATGGAATAAAGCCATTTCTTAGGGTTGGAGATAGGGAAGTTATTGGTGAGCCTTGATTATCTGGTGTGAGAATTTAGGGATCCCGAGTGATGCCAAGCATCTGTGTGTTCTGCAACTTAGACATGAAAAGCAGATTGGAAAGTAATGGCTTTTCACAGAATTTTGGGAACATATGGGCTTATCTGGATCTAAGAAGCCTTTGAAGATCTTTGAACTTGACTAAATGACTTAACCTTTGGCATGGTGGGTGGGTGTTTTGGGTGTCGTTGGGGGGGAAGGGGATCCATGCTGGAAATCTCCTCTACAGCTTCATTTCTTGGTGGTTTTTTTTTTTTTTCCCCTCTGGTAGTTCCATAATTTGAACATTTGGGGTCTTGCTTTAATAGGACTAATTGTGATTCTTGTTATTTTTCAACAGCAGATAAAATAGAAAATCTGTCTTCTCTGCCAGATCTGTGGACTTTTGTTGTGGTTTGGTGATGAGCTGGGGGCACAGATGACTTTTGGGAGCTCCATTTCAGGAAGTTTTATCTTGATTTCCTGTCCTGTAGATCTTGCAAGATACTTTAATAGGAATTAAGGAACAGTACAGAGAGACTCTTCCCAAGGCCATGGAGTGATGGGACAAGTGGGAATGGCCTGAAGCTGGTGGAGGGGAGGTTTAGATGGGATATTGGGAAGGAAGTCATCCCTGTGAGGGTGGTGGGACACTGGGGACACAGTGCCATGGCAGGGACACCTTCCACTGTCCCAGGGAGCTCCAGTCCCCGCCTTGGACACTGCCAGGGATGCGGAAATTTGATGCAAGAACTCCTTTAATTTTTAAAAGCTGTTTCCTGTATATAAATGTCACCTGCCACCAGTTCTGCACAGATATGGGAATGAGCAGAAATTCAGTTATTGAGCATCCAGCCTGCCTGAGCTGAGTTTGTTTTTGGCACCTGCAAAAGGTAGAACGGAACTCCAGTTCAGATTTGAGCTGATAAACTGGAGTTCTTTAGCAAGAAATATTTTAGATTCCCGTTATTCCTGGTGGGAGGACTGTGCCATTAAGTGAGGAGAGGCCCTGCATCAATTAAGGGTGATTTGTGTTGCTACAGGACTTTGCTTATTTTGTTGTTTGGGGTTTATTTTCTGTTTTGGACTTACCTGCAGAGTTCTGAGAAGCCAGTGTTACCTGGGAATAGTGGATTTAGGGCAGTGCTCTGTAAATCTGTGCTGCCTCATCGTGATGTTTGTAAAAACAGTGTCTCTGTGCCAAACAAAAATTAGATTGAATATCTAGAATGCTCTTTAAAATCAAAACTTCCTCTACCTGAGGAGTAAGGATGGATGGATGTTTGCTTTTACATTTGTGATGACACACTAAAAATCCATTTTGAGCCAGCAAATGCTCTCCAGTTAAGAATCCAGCACTGCAGTGGTAATTTGATCTATTTATTAGTGTTAATAGAGTGACCAGGATGGGAGAGCTGCTGTTGGAAGGTACCAGCTGCTGAAACAGGAACCCAGCCCTGACCTCTGGAGCTGCTCCTGGCAGGAATAGGGACCTGAACTCCCATGTGCTGGACAAATTCCAGAAATGTAATTTATAGCCTCATCTGGAGGGAGGATTTTCTTTTGCTTAGTCTATTGTTGAGTTTTATTAAGCAGTTGTTGTTTCATAAAAGGAGGGATTTTGTCTGTGTGATTTGGCTTTTAAAGGCCTTGGGAGTTTTGCACTCCAAGAAGTGCTAAAGAAACTTTTAATGCTGTTTTAAAAATTTCCCCATTTCCCTCAGTACTTAGTGGAACTTTTCCATGCGGTGCCATCAGAACTTTCATGGGAATCATGGAATTGTAGAGTCATGGGATGGTTTGGGTTGGGAGGGACCTTAAAGCCCATCTCATTCCATCACCTGCCATGGGAGGGACACATTCCAAAGGCCAGGGTGCTCAGGCAAGAGAAACCAAGGAAAACTTGACCTGATTTTTCCTAAATATCCCTTGTCCACTCAGGCAGCATTGATCCATGATAAATTATTAAATAAAACTTAGAAAATCTTCTACAAGAAATTCAGGAATAATGAAATCATTTTGTACACACAAAGAACCAGCCCTAATACTTCTGGATCTTTTTTTCTGTTCTGTTAATGGATTAATCAGTTGTGTGTTTTATTTTGCATCTCTTTTCAGAGCAGGAGCCATGTTGTCTTTTTATCTTCTTTTGCTAAGTTGTCAGTTTAAAGGTATTAAATTGTGACATGTGCTACATTATTAGATGTATTTATTAAATGTATTGAAATTAAATAATAAAATAAAACTGTAACAAGGCTGAGGTGCAGTGCTGGTGAGAAATGGCTGATGGGTTGTTCTGATGATGAAATTTGGTAATTGTGAACCAGGGCAGTAAGATCTCTGAGATTTTCACTTTAGACCTTTATAGCATTTTTAAAAGTGTTTGTATTCAGGGCTGAGTAGCCACAAGCTTCTAAAACCTGGAGATCAAACCCTTGGTAGCAAACTGAGCCTGCTGATGTCTGACTTCACTCACTCTGGTTTTTGGAGAAGAAAATTATCTAGATGTCTCTGTAGGGCAAGGCAGAGGAATTGATGGTACTGTTAGACTAATTTGGTATTTTACACTATGGGAATCCTTTTTGTCTGCCTAGAAGCAGCTTCTTTCTCTAGTGAAGAAGAACCTTCCTTCACTATCTTCTCACAAGAGTTTTGGTGACTCCTCTTCTGCTTGTTTAGATAATCCAATATATCCTGTAAAAAGATTTAAACTGTTTTAATCAGAATCTCTTCAGTTGCTGTGGGGTCTTTTTTTCCTGTCAGTCCACCTGATGCCTCAGGATTTAGCTTTTATATTTTCCAGATTCTGTACTGCATTATAACAGTATATATATAACTCTGAACTCCATATAAAGTGCCAGCAGCTCTCCTCTCAGCTCAGGCACACAGAGCAATCCTCTTCCAGCCCCAGAACCAAGGACACCGCTGCAGCTTCAGCCCAACAGTGCAAACAGCAGGGAATGGAGGGGAGCAGCCTGGGAGGGTGGGACTGCAGAGCCTGGGGCTGGAATTGGACAGGGAACCCAACGTGGAAATGGACCAAAACTTATAAAAGTGTGAGAACTCCTGACTCGGGGTCCATCTTGGGCAGAGCCTCAACCAGGCTCTTGTGCTGCCCAGAGTGTATCCTTTAAAGGCCTTTTAATAAATCCCTGCTTGATCCCTTTATCATTCCCAGCCTCTGTTCCAGGTGGCCTCTTTGGGCATCAGAGTCACCATCCCTGGATGTGTTAAAAGCAGACTGGGTGTGGCACTCAGTGCCAGGTTTAGTTGGGCTGTTAGGGCTGGGTTGAACTCGATCTTGGAGTGTTGGAACCCTGGCTGCTGAGAATTTCAGACTTTCTGTGCTGACAAGGCACTGACCCCTAAGAGAACACTGCATTGACTTCATGCCATGGAGAAGGCTTCCAAAATGGAATGATAGAACTGGGATTGTGGGGGTGGAGTTTGGCACTGTCCAGGGTGGGAAACTGAGAGTTTGGGATTTTAGAATTTAGTGATACATATATAAAGCAAGATGGAGGTTTTGGGGTGGAGGCTGGTCCTTCTTCATGGGTTTGGGTGGTATTTTGTAATTGGATAGAAAAGTGGATGCATTGTGGACTTTGAGGGATCAGTTACTGGGTTAAAAATGAAAATAATTTAGGTGTCATTTCCTAACTGGATAGTTTAGCCTTAAAAGTATAGTAAGGTAGTTAGCCATGTGGTAGGGTGTTAGTAGAATGCTGCAGTATGGAGAGGCTTGATAGCTGGCTTGCAAGCAAAGTTGAGTTAATAGAAGAAATAACAATTGATGATTTTTGACTGTATCCACAGCAAGGAAGAAGAGCAAGGCTGTCAGCATGGGAACAGATTAAAAAAGATACATGATCATTTTTGTAAGCTAGGCGACTTGCATAAGTAGATGTGCATACATGTCTTATTAAATTTCTGTAAAACTTTTGCTAATTATATTGACATTAATTGCTTTGCAGCAGTAAATATAATACTTTATTGAACATAGATATGTAATGATTATAATAAGTTAACATGTTCTAAAATTAATGACAACTTGATGTGGTTAATGACTTAAGATCACGCTTTGTTAAGAGTATGTGATCTGGAGAACACGCAGGATAAAAACCCTGATCGCGTGTGTGTGCATGTCACATCCAACCTAACAGTGACACTGCAGGGCTCACAGCTCTTAATATAGATGAGAAATACTAAACACCTGAGCCTGGGCATGGAATGCCATCTCTGGCACTTTGCTCCTGAGCTGAAAGGAAGCCAGAAGCAGCAGTGGAGTTGTCCAACTCTGTGGTTCCGCAGGTCGCGCTCGCGGGCCCGGCAGCGCTCGTACAGCCGCAGCAGCGAGAGGTCCGGCCACAGGAGAACCCCCAGCGGGTCCCGGGAGCGCCGCAAGGCCAGGGACAAGGACAAGGCCAAGGACAAGGGCAAGGGGAAGGACAAGGAGACCCACGGCACCAAGGCTGGGTGAGTGAAACGCCAAATGATGCAGCTGGAGCGAAACCGGGCAGCGACGCGGGTACTTTCACTCTTGTGATAATTTTCCTTAAATTGTATTTTCTATGTAAATTCAGAATATTTGAAGGGTGGGGAGTTATTCAGACTGTTTGGAGGGTGGGGTTTGTGGGGGTTTGCAGTTCTGCAATGTGGCAGTGTTTTGCTCTAAGTGTGGTTTAATTTTCTACCCTTTCCCTCCCCGCTTGGTTTCAGGTGAGTTAAAGAGCTGTCTGCACTTTTTTAATATTAACATTCTTCCCATATGCAATAGCCATAATTTAGGGGGAAAACGAGGAATATTGGGAAGCATGAGGGCTTCTTCCTAGCAGAAGATGTGTTTCACTGCTCACACGCACCTACACCTCCTCCCAGTGGCAGGAGTTCCTCCTGGGCTTTGCTTGAGGCTCAAAATGCAGTTCCAGCACAAACCTTGCTCTGGGTGAACGATGGGAACCCTTGAGAACCTGCTGTCAGTCCAATTTCTGCTTGGAATGACTTCGGTTGTTGATGTCAGATTGCAGGAAAGACAATGTAATTTTTTACATGTATGTAATTTATGTAATTCCCTCTGTTTATACATAATGCTCCTGTGCAGCCTTTCCTGGGCTGTCTTTTCCCTCTTTGTCTGATCCCTTCCAGAAAAAGCCTGCTGATGTGTCACTTCATGACCTTCCCTTGGGTGGATTCCCACTGAAAAATGCTCCTGGGGAATTTCTAGAGCAGCATCTTCCACCCACATGTGGGCTTCTGTTGGCTTCTGGAACTTTCCCTTTGTTCCCTGCAGCAGCAGGAAAATTCCTCGTTAAGTTGGATCCAGTTTGGACTCTCCAAGCAGATTAATTTCTAGACCCAGAGTCTGGAAAGTCTCATTACAGAGCCCTTCCAGAACCTCCAGCATCAGGGAATCTGTAGTGGCAACAATCCTGTGGCCTCAGTATTTGAGCAGATCCATCCTCAAAGGCACCTCAAGGACCAGGTCTGGTTCCCAGTTTAAATTCATGGCTGTTTGCAATGTATTTATTCAAAATAGCTGCTTTGGAGCTGTAATGAAGATCAGCCTGAAGCCACATTGTGGGAAGAAGGGACATAAATTCTCAGGTGCTGCTTGACTTTATAGTTTAACTTTGCATAAAAGGAGGTATTTCAGCTTGGCAGCACTGCAGCTTATCTGAGAGATGTTGTATATTTGGGGCTTTACTGCTCCTCTAAAGCACAGAATCAAAATGCATTTTTTTTCCACTAATTAAGCAGCAAATTTGTGGCTCCTGTGAACCCTAATGATGATTTTCTGTCCTTGGCTTGCCTGTGTTTGTAGATGTGATGGGTCTGTGCTTGGGGTTTTTTTGGGGCAGCTTTAGATTCATTCACAGTAAACATCTCAAGAGAAATTTCAAAAGTAAAAAAAAAAAGGAAATTATTTTAAAAAAGTATTCTGGGCATTGTGCTTTGGCATTGCCTGTTTCAGTGATGATTCTCTAACGCTGAGAACTGAATTTCTGGAGTGCTGGAGAAGCACCAGCTGTTCATGAGGTGGGCTGTGAAACTCTTACACCCTGAAATGTTTTAAGGGTTGTTCCACTTGTCCAGCCATTATGGAGGGAAATCCTGCAGCAGCTGCTGGGAATGTGGGCTGGGAGCTCCAGGGAGTTCCCTCCACCCCCAAATCCCACCTTTAGACCAACAACATCTACATGCAGGAAGCCTTCAGCTGTCCAAGTCTGCAGAAGAGAGGGTTTTACAGTACTACAATGTTTTCCCACTATTTTTTTTGTACTAATCAAAGCATTGCATTCATCTTTTATTTATGCTTTTTGAAATTGGCTTGTTTTAAAACAACCTGCATGCATGTCTTCATTGACCTGGATGGGTGTGCTGTTGAATTTTGATGTTTCAAGTCTTGAACAGCTTCAAAACATGCAAATTCTGTTGTTCTGAGATGTGTTTTTCATAAGGCTCCCTGTTCATTGTTAAACTGGGGGGAAAGCTACTAAAAGCTTGTTAGTTTTAAATAACTTTTCCTAGATTTATGTCTCATCGTTGCTTGTGTGCTAGTGGAATTTGGGATTACTTCTCCAAGTGATTTTGACAATTTTTAATGGAATAAATTAAGAGCAGCTCCTCGGTTGTTAAGAGAAGAGAAGTGGTGAACCATTTATCAACCTGACCACTGGTTTAATTGCTGATCCTTAATAAGGTTATTGATAAATTTTGGCATTAATGGTTTCACAGCTTCCTAAATACTTTGACAGATCCCAGAATCCTGGAATGTTTTGGGCTGGACAGACCTTAAATCCCATAAAATCTCATTCCACCTTCTGCCATGGCAGGGCCACCTTCCATGGACCAGATTGCTCCAGGTGGCCTTGGGCACTGCCAGGGATCCAGGGGCAGCCACAGCTCCTCTGGGCACCCTGTGCCAGTCCCTTCCCACTCTCCCATCAAACAATTCCTTCCCTAAATCCCATCTCTTCCCCCTGGTAGTGGGAGCCATTCCCTGTGTCCTGTCAGTATTACAGAGCTGGGGAGCTCATTGATCAAACACCATCTCCATTTTTCCTTTCAGTTCCACCCTTCAGGGCTTTAAGGTTTCACTGAGCTCCCCCTGTCTGGGGACCTTTTTCCAGTGGCATTTCCCCAAATCCCTTGGAGTTGGATCCATGCCCAGTGCCCCATGGATGGCACGTGGGTGACTGATGCCTGTCGATGAGATTGTTGCTGTTTGGAGAAAACATCAGGAGTAAAGTGGGAACATGGGACTTTCCTGAGTCAGACTCTCCTGGAGCTTGGCACATGATTATTTTTCCCTTCCTTCTTGCCAGCCGGTGCAGTAGGAAGTCATTTATGGTAATTGGCCCTGATTTGCATATAGGTGATGGAGTTGTGTGGGGCAGAGCACCCAGAACTGCTGGGGAGCTGTGCTGGGATCAAAGGGGGCCGTGCGGGAGCTATTGTCTGACACCGAGCTGGGGGTGTTGTTTGCATTAAACATTCATCACCCTCCCAGCCTGCCAGCAGGAATTCTGGGCTGGGCTGACATGTTTTCATGCAAAATTTATTGGGCAAGACGAGGGTTGTAAAGAGAGATCTCGTTGCCTTTCACCAGCAGCGGAGGGGGAATATTTGATTGGGAGGGAGGATTCCTCTGGCACGCTTGGGGCCTGTGTTACACCAGGAGCTGAAGGGTTGGGAAGGCTGATTCTGTCTCTCCAAGACCTTTTCCTCAAAATCTGACCTGCCAAATTCCATTTCTCAAGGAGCAGAAACGTGCAAACACAAAGTGATGTTCAGGGTGCTACAACGCTCGTTTAATTTGCACTGCTCAGGTCTCGCATTCAGGAGTTCTTGTTGGTTGTTTCAATTCTCTTTGGAGTTTATTTCAAAGAGGCTTATGAGGAAAATATAAAGTACATTGTTTTTAGTTTGTAGCTCAGGAGTCCAAAAGGAAAATACATCCAGTTTGAAAGTTTTGATCCCAAATATAATACATAAGGATAGCTACTGGGCTGGAAACCTTGCATGCCATGATTCAACCTTGATCTAATTCATGTTGTTGAGTTGTAAGCATCCTAGAGGAGGTGCTTCCAGGAGAATGGAAATGGGCAGCAGAAATGGGCTGGTGGGAATTGTACAGTCTGACCAAAAACCCATCTTAAACATGGACATTCCTAGAAAAACTGGAGAACTTCTTTAAAATATGTTTAAAATTAGCAACTGCGTTTTGCATGCTGAAACCAAACTACTCCATCCTGTGGTGGAAAGTAGTTTGAATGCTTATAGGAGAAATACCTTCTGTCAGAGGGGAAACCCTTTCCTTAATCCAAGAGGGTTTATTTTCAGTGTTTGGGCTAAATTACAAGGACTTTGACAAGTGCTTGTAGTAAAGTTTTAAGATGCTTGGGAGGGCTTCTTGGTTCCAGTGATTTCTTTTGGTAGCTTCTTGAAGAACAGGTTCTGAAACTGAATGACAACTTGAGCCCCTTTGTCCAGCCTGGGATACTCCAGTGACTGCCAGGCATGTGCTTGGACTCAGAGTGGGTTTTCCAGGATCTTAAGGATGTATTGCCAAGGTAAGGGAGTCACTTATCCACAGTAAAACCAAAATGCCTCTTCTATTGATTAATTAATAATTTATTCTTAACTCCTTTTGCCTTCCTTTCTGCCTGCAGGCAGAACCCAAGCATGAGGTGACTGGAGCAGGTAATGAAGAATTCATTGGAAGTGGGTCTGTGGGTGACCTCAGTGCAGAGAGATTGAATCCCTTGCCCTGTCAGGATCTGTGTTTGCTGATGGAAAAGGAGCTGAGCAGCTTGGGTTGGTTCCCTGCAAGGCTCAGGATCCTGGGAGCACCCAGGGAGTGCCCAGGGAACACCTGAGCATTTTTGGGGTGATGGGTGAGGAGTCCCATAGCTCTGCTGGCAGAGCTGCTGGTGCTGGGAGGCAGAAGGAAGCAGCTGAGAGGCCAAACCAGGACAGTTTCCTCCCAGTAAGTCAGCCAAAGGCTAATGGGAAGCAGAGGAAGGGTTTTTTCTGAAAAGGACTGAGACCTCCATATGCCCAGAGCAGCTCGAGGGTCACTTGCCTTTGACCGAGATTTGTTGCTATTGTTGTCTAAGCTGTGTTGGCCTTGTTTTTCTTTTTGTTTGCTAAAAATCCCCTTTTAGGACTCAAAAGACTGGCCATTTATTTAATGGGCAGCAGCATATGGGATGATTTCTTTTCCTTTCATTCCCAGACAGCTGGAAAAGTCAGCGTGGATGGGACACGGGGAGCAAAACTGTGCAGGAGGTGCTGGGGAACCACTGGCTCTGGAAAATAAATAATTTTAGTTCAGAGTAACCATTTCATTTTCATTCATTAAGTACTTTCTGTGCTAAGTACAAAAATCTAAGTTTTGTGTTCAAATTCTGTAGTTCAGACTTTCAGTTAGTGATGGCTGTCAAATGAGCTTCTCTGCTAAATTCATGGACTATGTTGAGGGAATTATATTTCTCCCTGTTTCCAGAAATAGGTTTTGGAATGCATTTGAAGGCAGTATCTTCAAAGACACACATTCTTTTAAGCTGTTTAAAATTTTCCAAACTATCCGCTCCTTAAAACTGCCAGCCACCATGATTGTCCTTTTATAACTATATAATTTGCATTATCCTGGGTTTTGGGTGGAATCATTCCTTGAACGTGGAGTGTCCCTGCTGAAGGAGGGTTTTGTTTGCCCACATGTCCAAACACACACAGGCTCTGAATGTCAACATGGAGTTTTGGGGTTTTTTTTTCCCTGGGACACCTTGTGCTGGGAGAGCAGCTGACTATTGTTTTAATGGCCTCCCTTAATCTGGGCAGGAGGAATCCAAACTGAATGATCCAGAGCTGTGCAAATCCAGTTAGTGTGAGCTGTAATCTCTTTACTGGGTTTAAGGAGTTGGAGTGGCACTGAGACACCCTGCAGATACTGAACAGCAGAGATACAGTAATCACCTCACCCTGCACCCTGCTCCTGCATCCTGCACTAAAACCACCAGTCCCCAGCAAGGATTTAGGGAAAACCCAGCCCCAAACCAGCACAGTGCTCCTCAGAGCAGGCAGAGGAGGGGCAGGTCACAAACAGCCCATCTGAAAGATAATGCTGTGGTAAAGTGAAATTGAAACTCACATTAAAATATTAAACTCGCTGCTGCACCTCGTATTTTGGATTGGGAATGCTTTTTCTGGAATGAGCTTACCTGCTATGGAGATTATAAATCATCCATGGCTTTGATTAGGAAGGGAAGGAGAATCTTTGTTTGGAGGAAGCATTTCTAATCCTGGTCTAATTTTGGACCTTTTTGTTGTTTGGAATTATAAAATAATGTGACAGACTGAAATGAAATAATCTAAATTGTTGATCAGTGATAGGACACGAGAGAATAGTTTTAAATTAAGAGAAGAGGGATGTAGATTGGATATTGGGAAGGAATTCCTCCCTGGGAGGGTGCCCAGAGCAGCTGGGGCTGCCCCTGGATCCCTGGCAGTGCCCAAGGCCAGGTTGGACATTTGGGGCAGCCTGGGACAGTGGGAGGTGTCCCTGCCATGGCAGGGGTGCCACTGGGTGGAATTTAATGTCCTTTCCATCCCAAATTTCTCTGTGATTCCATGATTCACTTCCAGGCTCTGGTTTCATCCTTGGCACCTCCTGGGCCGGTGCAGGGCAGGTTGTTCCTACTCAGTAGGAGTGAAACCCTACAGATAACCTGTGCTTCCATTTTTCTGCTTCCACACCCTTTCATTGGAGTGATTTTCCATTGAAGAGGGAAAGCTCTTGGATCTTCCCAAGGAGAAGAGACTGGCCAACACAAATTTTCCATTCTGGGAACTTCTGGGTCTGGTTCCCATAGCAGATTTCCAGATGCAGAGGTTGCTCTTGACCTTTGTGTCCTTCTCTGTTCCTTGAGAATCCCCTGATCCTTTCTTGGAATGAAGCTCCTTCAGTTCCCCAGCAGGATGGGGTGATGTTCCCCATCAGCCCCCGGAGCAGAGTGGTCCTTGTGGCAATAATTCAGCATTGTGTTGGGTTTATTCCCTTTTTTAAGAATTTTTTTTTGTAGATTATGGCAGCCTGACGCATTGCACTTTTTCTGGGGGAAAACTCTGGGAATGTCTCCCACTCCAGCCATTGACTTTTACATTATTTGCAGTATAAAAACCAACACCTTCAAATATCCATGAAAACAGGGCTGGGAAATGCTTTGGGTGCCTTCCAGGGTAGGAATGGGGAGACCCAGAGGGAACATCTTGGATTCTGCTGGATCCTGCCTCGCTCCTCAGCTGCTCCCAGCAGCTGAAGTTCTTGTAATACAAGGCCCATGTAATGGTGAATTACGTTGGGAATGATTTTTCCTGGGCTGAAATCGAAGCAGCAGGATCAGTCCATTCTCTCCACATGGATTAAGGAATTGATCAGGCAGGTCTGCCTTGGCTGCTCAGATCAGAATCTTTTGAGGCTGCTTAATGGGATCATGCTGTGTCCAAGAGGGAAAAGGAGGTTTTCCATTGATTATTGTCAGGTGGGCATTGCTTGTGCTTTGAAAAATGTTAGGGAAATCCAGACAATGGATTTCTGGGAGAGTGTTCAGCACAGGAATGGGGAATGCAGGGCCAGGGGTGAGAAGACTTCACGTGCCTGCCTCTGCCATCTCCCTTTTTCCTTTTTATTTCCTCCTTTGCGCTGCCTTTATTTCCTGGCCACCTTAAACAGTGTTAAAAAAAAACCAAACAAACAACCTGGGTGAAGTTTTGGATGATGTTGCAGTGGGAGTTTCTGCTGGGAGTTAATTTACAGGTCCCCTGTGAGTCAGGAGCATGAAGAGGGAAGAGAAGGAAGGGGTTTATATGGAGTGGGAGCCACTAAATCTGATTTAAAGGGTCACAATGTGCTTTTTATTGAGGAGGACAAAAGATTAAAGTCCATCAATTAATTTATTTAAAAAAGCAAAGCAAGCTTTAGACCCCAGAGCTTGTTAGAAAGTCTTTCCAAGAGCTTTAGAGATAATTTTAATAGTTCTGCTGCTTTTTTCCTTTTTTTAAACATTCAGGCTACAATAACTCAGTAAATTGATAGTAGATAATTAGGTCTTGATGTTACAGGCTCAAAATTTTATACACTGTAGGTTTTTAGATATAATATTTGAAAATTCTGCCCTGCACTGTAATATAGTCTGACTCCTGCCTTATTTTTAGGTTGTTCTTCTCACATTGCTATGGGAGAGGAATTTTTTTCTGACAGAGCTTCCTAGGGTTTGAAAAATGTATTTGCTCCAATGTCCAGCCTGGCCTTGGGCACTGCCAGGGATCCAGGGGCAGCCACAGCTGCTCTGGCAATTCCAGCCCAGCCAGGAATTCCCAATTCCCAATCTCCCATCCATCCCTGCCCTCTGGCAGTGGGAGCCATTCCCTGTGTCCTGTCCCTCCATCCTTGTCCCCAGTCCCTCTCCAGCTCTCCCGGAGCCCCTCCAGGCCCTGGCAGGGCTCTGAGCTCTCCCTGGAGCTTCTCCTCTCCATGGTTGCTTGGTTCTCTTCCTTCTCTGTACTGCAAATTTTGGAGCCAATTTTGGAGCAGGGCCCAGCAGTGGCACTGGAGGAAGGGCAGGGGCTGATCCCAGGGAATTGCCCCTGGAGCAGAGCGGCTGTGGAGCCTCCCAGGGACAATTCCAGTGCCCTGCCCTGGGCTGGCCCTGCTGGAGCAGGGTGGCACCAGGTGAGCCCTGTGGTCCCTCCCAGCCTGAGCCACCCTGGGTTGGGCACAGAGCAGAAATCTGGGAAGGGCTGCAGAGGTTCCCCCATGGAAATGAAGCCCCAGTGCGGGGGTTGCATTGGAGCTGCTTCAAGAATCGCTGGTAAAGGGTTCATCACCACTTATTTTTAAAAGACATTCCCCTTCAGTGCTTTACAAAGCTCTGTCCAAATGGTTTTGGTAGCAGTTCTGAAATTTTTACTTGTCTTGGATAAATGATCCTTCCAGTAAGAGCCAGGGCTTCTCTTCTGCTCCAAAACACTTCCCAGATGGAGAACATGTGGTGAAATCCCTTTTTCAGTCAGTCTGGGAAGGGCCATTTTGGGAGCCCACGATCCAATTTCAGCGTGGCACTTTTCACACATGGTCCCAGTGATGTTCCTGCCTGCCAGCAGAAAGCCAGGGCTCAGTTTTCCAGGCACTGCCTTCCCCCTGCTCTGCCTTTAATCTCGTGCTGTGTTTATGTAATGCAATAGAAATGTTGCTAACGTGATTATACTTTTCTATCTTATTAGCTTCAATACTGAGCACAATAAAATGGAAAACTGTTTAAATGTTATGTTTAAGTGCTTGAGATAAGAGTTCTTGTAAATGAAATGTGATTACATTTCTGTAATAGATCTTCTCTGTCTGCTCGGACTTTGTTGAGCAATGTAATTCTTTTGGGATTGCTGTTTCTAAGTTTGATTTCTTTTTTTTTTTTTTCCTTCAATTTTGATAGAAACAGCCATGTAAAATGTTACACACCACCAGACAATGCACAGCAATCTTTTGAAAAGGCAGGGTTTCCTGTGTAAGGCACAAAACCACGGCTCCATAGTTCTCTTTGTGATAACCAATTTGAATTAAACATAATTCCCCAACATCACCTTGAATTTCCATCTGTGTAACCCCCGTGTTCTTAGGGGTTTTGCATTTACCTAATGCTCTGGGCTATTTTCCCTCAGCACGGATGGCAAACTGTGACTATCTCCAAACTGGAGATGATATGAATAACAATTGTTTGCTGATCTTCCCCTGTATCTCCCTGCATAACCTGCAGCCTGCGAAGGCTGAGGAAGTGGCAGATAGCTTTTGTCATCCCTTATCCGGGCTGTACACTTGTAAGGAAGAGCAGGGATAATCGCCTAAATCTAATTAGGGGTTAAAAGAGGCCATGACTGTGATGTGGCAGTGAGACACCTTACTGTAGCAATCCTGTTTGCATTAGAAAAATAAGGTTGTCATATTGATTATTCAAATGAGCTTCTATTGGCCATGGCTCAATGGCTGCGTCGCAGCTGAAGCTCTGCGAGGTCCCAGCTTTGGAGCATACATTATGTGATGTCTTGTTTGCTGATTTCAGGGCTTTAAACCTGAGGCTCGGGGAGTTTTGTCCTGAGAATTAAGGGTTTAAGTGACCACTGGAAAATGAAGTTGAGCTTGCCTGGGTGATGGCTGAGATTGCTCAAAGCCATTCAGTGGAGGCCAATGAATTTGCTTCACATCTTTCATGGAGAAATCAGTATTGGAGTTAACAGATCTTGTTTGTGCATTAATTGATGTTTAGTTCAAAGTCAAACAGAGCTGAAAAGAATAAAGTAATTGCATTCAGATCAATTCCACGTCCAAGAGATAGTGAATTCCCCCGGCTCTGACTCTGGGGGCTGCCTTTTCATTTTTAAAAAAATGTTTGTCTGGTGCTGGCCTATTACAGCTTCTCAAATACTTCTCAGCACTTGGCTTTTTGTCACTCCCCAGTCAGGTCTGTGGCATCCTGCAAGTGCAGGAGATGCTTCAGGATGTGCTGATTTCAGCCTTCCTCGTTACCTGGTGACGTAAATGTCAGATGCAGAACGGGAAAAAGTGTTTAAAAAGACAAATTTATTAATTTTTTAAATTATTTTTGGCCCTTTTGTGGTGCATCAAGTACCACGTGCTAGGCTCTGTTGTATGTACAAACGCTGGACATTTTTCTGCTGTTCCTGCCATTGGTTTGTGCAGCTTCTGTCATTACAGATTTGCAGGGAAGGCTCACCTTGAATCCCAGACGTGAAGCAGAGTTTGCAAATTTTACCCCATAGTTGAAATTATTTCCCCCATTTCACCTGCAGTTTGAACATTGGTCACCCCAGCTGTTGGCTGTGCTGGATTTCTGCTGCTAAAAAAATACATCTAGAGACAACTAAACTGTTTTATCCTCTTGTACATAGGTACAAAGTTTCCAACTTGGCTTTTTAATTTCTTCAGTTGATTCTTCCATTCTCTGCTTTTGGTATACTGGGTGAGTAAAATTTTACTCACCAAAAAATTTACTTTTGTAAATTTTTTGTAAAAAGTAAATTGTAAAATTTACTTTTACAGTTAATTTTTTTACTGTAAAAGTTATTCACCCAAATGCTGACCTGGTTGACTGAAGCCATGATGACCAGAGGAAGGGGATTTTTAAAATATCTATATTTTTATATATTTTAATTTAAATTTAAATAATATTTGAATAAATTTAAATATTATTTTTGTATGTGTCTAGAACATCCTGACCTGTTTGAAAAGTCTGAAAATGATCAAAAATGTTGATGTAACTTTGCAACATCTTGCTTGGACAGGAAGTTAAGCAGCGGCTTATCCAGTGCTGCCTTTGTGTGCAAGTCCTGAGCTTTGTGCTGAACCCATGGGTGTGTTTGACTGCTTGGAACAGTTCCAGTTCCACCTTCTGGGGACACCCCTTTGTGGCACTTCTTTGCAAGACACACTCATTTTGTCTATTGAAATTGCAACTTTCAGCCCAAACTGAAAATGGTGGAAAAGCCAATATATGAGGGGTTTTTTTAACAGTATCAAGGTGCTGTTTGTGGAGATCAGCCCCTCATTTTGCATCTTCATTTGAAATTATCAATTTATTTATTAAATTTTTATTTTCTCTTAATCCCTTTCAGCCACAAGTATTGTAATGTTCTCTACCACATTCTTCTTCCACCAGCAGTTAGCAAAAAATGTAGTTTATTCTGATTGACCTCAGTGAGACTGTCTGGATGTGTTTCTTAAAGAGAGGGAAACAAGACAAATATGAGGAGTGTTGCAAGAGGGAAAATCCTTAATCCTGGGAGCATCATAGAGGAAGAATTTTCAGTTGACAAAGAGGTTTTTGGCTGCTTCTCCTTTGAGAAGTTATAAAAGTTCAATTCACCCATGAGCTCAGCTGACTCTGGGCTGGCTGAGGTCACCACCTTGAAATTTGAGGTAAAAATAAGCATTTTTATGTAAAGCATCATTTTGGGCTTGTCCTGCAGCATTAGTCTGCAGTGATTCAGGAATGGTTGGCTCAGTGGTTTTCAAAGATATTTGCCAGCCTTAGTGAGAGCCAGGGGAGGTTCAGGTTGGAATTTCCTCCCTGAAGGATTGGTTCAGCCCTGGAGCGGTCAGAAAATTGGATCTTACATTTCACAACCTGATTTAATTGCAGGATTTGGTCAAAGGTTGGACTTGATGGTGTTGGAGGTCTTTTCCAACCTCAGTGATTCCAGGAGGTCCCTCCTGAGCAGCAGCTGGGGGAGTGCTGGAGGGGACAGGTGACACAAAAATCTGGCTGCAGTTCACTGGGTGGGTTTGGAACTCGAGGTGTTTGTGGGGTATTCCCCTGGTCCCTTGCACATTTGGGATTCTTCCCACTGGTGTCAGCTGGATCATCCACATTCCCAGGTCTTCTGCATGGGCTGGGAGCCCTCTGGGAAGTGCTGCCCTGGGAGGATCTGGCCACTTACTTGGCCTTGTATTGTAAATAGAATATTTCACTTCACCTCCAAGATTAGCAGGTATGACAGGAGGTGCTGGTTTTAACCATCAGCCTCCAAATTCCTTAAGATCCAAGTTTCCTTGGAGCCTGCCATGTTTATGGTACTCAATTCCTTCAGGAATCTCTTCACTCTATACTAAAAAAACAACCTTTGAAGGAAATCTTGGCTGCAGAATGAGACATGTCTTTTATTTTTGGGTTTTTTTTGGTCTCATTTTGGTGGTAAGTCAATAATGTGCAACACTAATTATTTTGATTTCATTGGAGAAACGCCAGAACGCGAAATGCTTTTGGGAGATTCTGGGGGAAGGTGTCCCTGCCTGTGGTGGGGAGCTGAAAGGGGATGGGTTTAAGGTCCCTTGCAACCCAAACCATTCTGGGATTTTGGGATTCCTGGTCTAGACATTGGCTGGCACTTCCTTGGGTGTTTGTTCCACCCTGCAAAGCCATTCCTGCTCTGTTTCCACTGGCCGCTTTCTCTGGGAAGTGCTGGAATGAGAAATGCCAAAGCAAACAGATGGCGTTCGTTTTTCATGGCAGGAAAAGGTTAAAAGCAAATTACTGAGAGCAAGAGAGAGAAATGAGCAGGGCCAGTGTGGTGTGTAAGAAGTTTAGATTTATTAATTGGTGAAATGGGGAGCCTGAAGGAGGTTCTGGTGCAACTCAAGGAGCATGAAGAGCTCAGGCAGCTTTGCTTGGTGCTTTTGGGGTTCTTTAGGCTGTCAAATTTCCTACCAAAAATACAAATTGTGATTTAGGAGAACTTGCAGATCTTTCCTTGTTCTCACCACGCTGTGTTGGACATCACACTCCAGCCTGTATCTGTGTTTTCAGCCCTGCCCCAAAGATGCCCAGCCTTGTTTTGGGCTGAATCCTGTGAAAACCAAGGTGGGAACTTCAGTGATCCCTGTCCATCTCCTCTCCTTCATCAGCTCCAAGTAGCTAGTTTTAATTTGATTTGATTTTTTCCCCTCATGTTTTTATTAATTTCAAAGCATTTCCAGGTTATTTTTGTCACTGTCTGTTAGGCTCGGATTTGGTCAGATGTGTTTGAGACTTGCAATCACTTTGTCTTTATTTCATTTTGATGAAATATTATTTCTTCCTCTTCAATTGTGACCAGGAACTTGAGGAATTCTCCCTCAAGCTTGAGCAAACTTTAGCTTTCCCTTTTAAAATTTTATAAATTTGTCTTGCGACACAGCCCAGCATGGAAGTTGTTGGAAGATGCAACTTCCTTCCTTACTGGAAGTTGGACTGGGCTGCTTGGAATGAGCATCTTGGAGAGACCAAGAGATTTCCAAAGGTTTTCCTCAGGGCTACACTGAGTTGAGATAAAAAAACGTGGAGGGAAACCTGAAACTCAAATATCTTCTGACCAAAAAAGCTGGGTTGGGTGAGGAGATGAAATATTCTCAGATCAAGTGGATTTGCGCTTTTTTCAGGAATAGGGAAATTCTTGTCTTGTGCAGGAATGAAAAGCTGGGCTTGTGTGACATATGTGAGACATTCTGAGGATATTCTGAGGATATTCTGAGATCAGCCTGGGCTGGGAGGAATTAAACCAAAGTCACCTGCTCAGCACAGAGCAGCATTTCCAGACTGGTTTTATCCCTCCCAGCAGGGATGCCTAAAAACCCACGAGGTTTCAGGCTGCTAAAATGGGACCAGATGCAGTCCCAAGAGCTGGAATTCCAGCCCAGTGGGAATTTGTGGGGCTCAGCTGAACTTGACCATGGCTCCCAAAGGGCTGCACTCCTCTTCAGGGATATTGGAAGTGTTTTTTCAGTCTTTGGTTGTCAAACCTGTGCACCCAAGGGTTGCTGGGTGGTCCTGCTCCTTCCCCGAGCTGTGGAGATGAGTTGTTTGTTGGTTCATTGTTGTTTTTTAATCAGGTGTTTATTTTTCAGCAGTGCTGATGCCATCCTGCTGCTGGCTAGAGAGCACATCCCAAACTTCTCCTGGGTTTTTTGGGTCTTTATTAATCTTGCTGGAAGTCCTGACCTGCTGTTTGAATCTGTCACTTCCTCTTAATTTCCATTCTAAGTGCAACATCTTGTGCTCTTTCAAAGTCCTTCAAAATTGTGTGAATTTTAAATTAATTTTTGTTTTCGTTTCTGTCTTTTTGGGACGGAGGGGCAGTAGGGCAACAAAACCAGCTGTGTGCTAGTACTTCATAGAGGCATTCAGGTTTGGGTTTATTAAAGTATTTTATTAATTATAAGAACATCTCTGTGTTTAGAAGCTTTGAAGAACTTGTGAAGGGCAAAGAACAAAAATGAAGCCGTAACTTGTGTTTAGATTTTCCATACAAGAAAGCCTGAATAGAAAGGAACATTTGCATGAGAAGGGTGGGGAAGAAATTGTCTGACTTCCAGTGGTGGGTTAGAAAAACAATCAAAAATCTGAGTTCTGCAGATAAAATAAGTGGTGGGTGAGGTGGGTTCCTGGGTTTGAGGAAAGGGATTTTTTGAATTAATAAAGTAAATTAAATGTATGTACAGCTCTGTACTGCTTATAGGTTGGATAAGCTGAGCTCAGTTCAGATATTCAATATAAATTTAGCTTTGTTCTCTGAACTGGGATCTGTGGGGATCAAAGAAGGAAGGAACAAATTGGGGAAAAAAAGAGAGTAATTTGTTTCTGAAGTCAGTATAGAAGCTTTAAATTGCCACTGTAGAATCCTTGAGCTTGGAAAAAATCTCCAGGATCATAAATCCCAACCTTTAAATATGAATATGTAGTAATAGAATGAGATCTGTGCGAGGGAACCAAGGCTGTGCCTTGTAATGTGAATTTTGAGCAGTGAGCAAAAGCTTGAAGAGTTTTATTCACAGGTCTTAGTGCAAAGTTGTGTGCCAGCAAATAAGTTTAAAATACTTAATAAACTTCTACAAGATTTTCTCCTCTTGGGAAGAATTCATGGCACAGAGTCTTAACAAAGAATTACTGAGCAAATAATTAATTCAGATAAATTGGAGGTTGCCTTGTTTCCTAGGCAGAGAGCCTTTAATTGGTAACTTTATTTTTACTGAATATTTAATGAGCAACTGGCAAATGTTTCCCTAAGCACAATTTTCATGAGCATTTACTGTTTTTTGAGCAGTTTATAATGAATTTAGACCAAGATGGAGCCGCTCAAACACGATGTCATTTCAGTGTGGTGTGAAGCATTTCCCAAAGATTATTGCAGAACTTGTTTAATGTGCATAGAGAGTTTAAAAAACCCAACCCCAAACTAAACAGGCTTGAGGTTTCCTTGTGGGATTTTTTTTTTTTTTTATCACCAGACTGAGGGCCTGAAGGAATAGAGGAAGTGAATGGACACCAATGTATCCAAATATCTCATTTTGCCTAAAAGCAAGTGCCGGCAGATAAATGCCCATAAAGGGATTTCTTTCTTAAGCCCCATGGATTTTTTTTTTTCTGCAACTTTTTGTGTGAGTTCGAAATGAAAACCATTCATCCAGTGCCCCAAAGAAGGGCCTTATTGAATGGAATAACAGTGTAATGTACCATTGAAGGCAGGATTGAAAGTGATTATCTTGTTAACTCTTGACAGTTACCGCCAGCTTGAAATAGAACTGGCAGGCTTGATTTGCAAATGAATTAGAGCTTTTTCATTTGGTGCCAGGATCATCTTTTTATATTCTGATATGACAGATGCTATGTTCCATGCTTTTGTTTCTCTTCACTCTTCTACTTGCAAATAAAAAACAAAAGATTATGATAGTAATTTTATTTGCATCTTTTCTCTAGGAGTTTATTCTTTGTCTCGAAGTTTTTAATCTTATATTTTTTTCAAGAATTTGTTTAAGAATAGTATTGTTCCCGCAGAATAAAATTTCATTAGGTTAAGTACAGTAGTAATTGGGTGAATGAGGGGGATTTAGAAGCTTTCAGCAAATGGAAAATTGATTGTACTCAAATTGTTTTAGTGCTTAGAACATTTAAATTTCCTCCCTGACTTACACTTGCGTTTAATATTCCTCAGTACCAGGAGCAGAGGAGAAGCTCCCATAGTTTCCAATATTTCTGCTAATGGCAGCACACGTGTAATTAGTGGCAGCCTCGGTGCTGTGTTGATATTCTGCAGCCATCCCAACCCAGATGGGGAGGTGTTGGGTATGATAATTATTGTGCTCTCCCTCTATGTTCCTCATTAACCTGTAACACTCTCTACCAGTCCAGAGAGTTTTTCCTGTAGTTGTGCTTCCCAGGACTGGAACTTGCTGGGCTTTGTTTAATATTCAGCCCAGCCTTGTGGGCATTTCCACTGCCGGGCTCGCTGCTCCTTCTGTAATCTGGTTTGTTCTTTGGGGCTAATTAGCAGCACTTCCGACTGCCACTGATGTCCATTATGGAAATGTTTTCCTACACTTTCACCTACAGGATGTGTTTTAATTGAATATCTACTAAATAATATTACAGAGAAGGTAAACCAGGCCAAAGTTGTCTAATTTATTTAAGGCTGGTTAACAGAGACAGTGACATTCCAGAGCCTGATGTTTAATTGCCTGTGTTTGCTGGGAATGCAGACAGGGAGGAACAAGATTGCATTCCTGGTGAAGGGAACAGGCGCAGAAATCCCACCCAGCCAGCCAGAACCAGGGGAAAACCCAGCCAAAACCAGGGAAGAACCAGCCCAGCCAAAACCAGGGAAGAGCCAGCCAAACCAAAACCATCCAAAACCAGGAAAAACCAACCAAGCCTCACTCCAAGTAGGAAAACTCCAAGGACTTGCACCTTGTGATGTCCTTGGAATCACCAGGTTGAGCTGAGGAGTGGCTTTAAGGCAATCAGGACAGAGAAATCAGCTTTGGTCATTTATGGGATTTCCATAGCCAGCCTGAAGCCTCCCTGAAACAAAACCAGGAGATTTTGGGTGGTTATTTTGTCTTGTGTGATTTATGGCATTTCCATACCCAGCCTGAAGCCTCTGTAAAGCAAAACCAAGAGATTTTGGATAGTTTTGTCTCTTGTTTACCTGAGAAATACATGCAAAGAAGTGCAATATTTTTGTAGGGTCTGTTTGAAAATACTGCTTTTATCAACACTGTATTTTGGAGTTTTCTCTCTCTGTTTAGTTTCAGTATTGATATTGCATAAAATCTTGCATTTTACTCTCTGAGCCAGGGTTATTATTTATTTCCCCCTGTTGAATATTTGATAAGGTCTCTTGGGTACTGATTTTCCTTCTTTCTAGGATAACATATTATGGAAATTGTTTCACCTTGTGTTCTGTTTGAAGTTCTGGTTTTAGCATGATTCAATTTGGTTTGCATTATATTCCATGGAGTTCCTTGGCAGTTCCAAGTTATTCCAGAGTGTTTGTGTGGGGGCTGACTTTGGCTTTTCCTCCTGCTTTTGCTAAGTGACCTTCATAGGATCTTCTTGGGGTATTTGCATTTAAATGTAGTAGTAATTGGCCAAATTTCCTACTGGTTTTTCCTGAGATGAATTATTTGGATGGTTGGAGTGATCCACTGGGGCCAGGACCACCAGGTTTGGAGTCTTCACACTCCAGGATCAGCTCCAGATCATTTGAAGTTGGTGCTTGGTAAGAACAAAACAACATTGCACACTTTAAAAAAAATATAATGGATGCTTTTCCTATCAGAGTGTGAGATTCCCAAACCATTTGCTAGAAATAAAGTTGTGTGATCACATGGAAATCTAATTCTCTTCTCAGGAGCTCTGCACCCTCCAAAAGCCCCTTTGACCTGAATTTTCCTCTAATGTCCATGTGGGTATAAATAACCCATAGGATTATCCTGCAGGCTATGGCTTCTCACCCAAAATCTAGGGCAAAGACAGTTATTAACTATTAATTAACTGTGTGTTAGTTCTCCAGTTCTTGGGTGGAGCTGCTGTAAATTCACTGGAAAGTACATTGTATGTGAAATAGAATATATTATATTTCACATATATGTTATATATATTATAATACCTAAATGTGGTATTTTGAGGACCGTGCACATTTTTCAGCTCCCTTGATTAATGATTAGTTTGATACAGGGAATATTTTTAGGAACATGAATGTGTTCCAGGTTAAAATCATGATTTCAGCAATTTCTAGGAAATACTTTTAATTTAATTTACTGGCAAAGGAAGTTCACACCACCATAGTTAGTTACTGTGGGTTTAAGTAATCCCAAACCTGGCGAAATGTGGAGAATCCCAGAATGGTTGGGGTTGGAAGGGACCTTAAGACTCCTCCAGTTCCACCTCCTGCCATGGACAGGGATGGAACTTCCTTAATTCAGTTCCCAGCTTCTTGCTACAGGTCCCTGACGACCAGGATTCAGATGGAACTGGAATTTTTTCCCCTGGCATTGCTGAAACGTTTGGATGAGCCTGAGTTATGATATTTCCTGGGTTTAATGGATGACTTTAAATATATGCATGTCAAGTGGTGTTTTACTGCAAATCCTTGGCTACAGTGGGGAAAAATTCCAGAGCCTCTCTGATAGAAAAAAGGAAAACTCAGGAATAAAATCAAACTTGCCTGATGAACCAAAGAAATGAAGGTGCTGCACTGGAGATGGTATGAAAAGCAAATATATTGGGAAGTGTGGGGTATAAAATGGAGGAAAACATAATTACCTGGTAATGATACCAAATTAATGCAACTTGATGGTTTCTTTTATGTTGTGAGCATTGGAATGTTGGATGTGCATAAAGCTGCTCCTGGCTTTTATTTGTGGTGTTTAATGGTTTAAAATTCTGCAGTTACTCAAGGCTGTGTGGGAGACTGAGCTGTGGCCATAGGTCTAATTTTGCCTAAAACAACACATGAAATATAGTATTAATGGGAGCCTTATTTGTATAATTTATGTACAAATAATATAATTTAAATATGTGATTATTTCACGTAATTATACAAATACAACAAATTTTATAATGTATTTTATAGTATGTATTAAAATATGTAATTGTTATATATAATGATATAAATATAAGGGTAATTATGTAATATAATTTATAGTATATATAATGTAATATAGAACAGGATGCAGAATATAATTGTATAAGATCTCTAATATAATCTATTGGCTAACTAAAAGATAAAACCCTGCCATAGCCTGGCTGATTGATGCCCAGCAGCCTCAGGCTGGGAAGAGGTTTTCATTGGAAGTGACAGGTGCCCCAAGGTTTATTTAGGACAAGCTCAGCCTTGTCCTGGTTAGTTTGATAATGTTTTCCTTATGGATGTTCCAGCAGTGCATTTCCTGCGTTAGGGCCTTGTGTTACACCAATATTCCTGTCTGGGCTGCCTCAACTACAAATTGGCTGAACAGCCCGTGACACTTTTTCAATATTATTACATTAAACCAAGTGGATTTTGATTGATAACCTAATATTCAACTAATGCAAAACATCAATCATGGCAAGTATATTAATTATTTAATATTGCAGCCTAATTCAGGAATCGATGTGCTGCAGGAGGGGAAGGGAAACTCGCTGTTCCCAGAAGGTTTGAGACAGGGCATGATTAAAAAACAGCCCCACCAAGCCCTGCTCTGCTCCCGCGTGTTGGTTCGATACAAATCTTTATTCATTTGCCAATAATCTCCTCACATTTTCCACTTCAGGACCTTTTTTATCAGTTTTGAGGCCTGGAATTGAATTAGGGCTGCTTTCAGCACAGGCTGAGGGAGGCGCGCGGATATTGATGGCGGGGATGGGGCTGGCCTGGGAGCTCTCCCAGCTCTCCCAAAGCAGCTCCACTTGTTGGTGGAGCCTCCAAAGGGATCAGGGAACCATGGAATGCTTTGGGGAAGGGAGATCAGTCCCATCCATCCACCCCTGCCATGGCAGGGACACCTCCCGCTGTCCCAGGTGCTCCAGCCCCAATGTCCAGCCTGGCCTTGGGCACTGCCAGGGATCCAGGGGCAGCCACAGCTGCTCTGGGAATCCATCCCAGCCAGGAATTCCCAATTCCCAATCTCCCATCCATCCCTGCCATCTGGCAGTGGGAGCCATTCCCTGTGTCCTGTCCCTCCATCCTTGTCCCCAGTCCCTCTCCAGCTCTCCTGGAGCCCCTTCAGGCTCTGAGCTCTCCCTGGATCCTCCTCCTGTCTCCAAAATTGGGATAAATCCTGTAGGGCTGAGAAAAATAAATTCTCTCAAAGTCAAACAGCTAAAGTACTTTTTTTTCCCCCCCCCCCCTTGTTTCATTAATGACATTTAAATAGGAAAAAAACTGCGTAGCAGATTTTTGGAAAAGCTTTAGGAAATGATAAATAATTAGCAATTTCAGTACTGGTAATTAGTAATACTGTAGTGTTAACTGGTTCCCTGCAGTCCTCACGGGCTGGTTTCTCCTTGTTTGCTGTGGGAATGACCCACCTTCCTATAAGCAGAATTGGAATTGGGTAGAAACCTGGTGTTGATGGGAGCAGGAACCATCTCCTTGTCCAGTGGGTTGGGATTTGGGGAATTTTTAATTTTTCCATTTGATTTAATATTTTTTTTCCATAGCAGGATGTGTTAAGGATAAATTTTCCCTCTGAATTTTTGCTTTTTTACTTGGATACTTTGGTGTATTTTTTTTTTTTTTAGCTGCCTTTATGTAAAATTCTTCCCATCTTCTCTCTGTACATTTGTTCTTTTTGCAGCTTTCAGGAACTGGATGCCCAGCTCCAGCGTGGCTGCCATGAGCCATGGAATTAATGACAATTCCTTCTCTCCATCCCCTTGGAAAGGGGCAGGGAATTTGATTGTGGGAGTGGTGGCAGGGCAGAACCAGGAGGCACTAAATGTGGGTTTGATAAACAGCCCCGTGTCCTGGCCTAGCTGATTCTTTCCAGTGTAAACAGTGGGATAATTAGCTGAAAAATGTTGATTTAAATGTGCATCCTGTGGCATTGCTGCAGTTTGTAGCAATTTCAGGGCAGGTACTATGTGGGGGTTGAATTCTGTCATTGAGCATTAGGATAATTAATGTTTTTCATGTGTTACAGGTAAATATATGTATTAAAATTAAAAATTTGAGACACTGGAGAAATTACCCAGCTTTGCCATTTCAGAGTTAAACAGAAATCATTGCAGACAAGGGTTTAGCAACTATTTAGAACTTTTGTTCTTCTCTTACAGGGACTCTGCAAACATCAAAGCTGGATTAGAACATCTGGTAAGTTTTAATTTTCTCTTGAACATTTGCATCATCTTTGATATCTGCATTCCAAATGAACACTTTTGAATGAGCTTTGAATACCTTGAATTGAGAAAGTCAACCATTTCCCAGAGGGTCAGGCTACTGTTATTATGTGAAGGCACTCACATTTTCATTTATCTCCCCATTTCAAGGGAATTTTAATTTTTTTAAATTACTTTTTTTTGATGTTGAGATGAAATAAACTGGACTACAATCCTTGGATTGATGATTGCCTTAATTATAAACAAAAATTGTTTGGTGTTGGGTTTTTGGCATATCCTGATCTAAAAACAACAAACTTGTGATTAAAAAAAAAAGTAAAAAAAGAAAAAAAAAAGAGCCAGGGACACAATCAAATATTGCATGCATAAATATGGTGTGTTTGAGTCATTTGGAGGCTTTGAAAGAAGTGCACAGCTTTGTGTTTTCTCTTGTCTTTGCTTTATGAATAATGGATCGACTTAAATTCCATTCAGGGCTGCAGTAGGAAATAATAATTGAGGTGCAAAATATTTCTGGTTTAAGTAAACATATTAAACCCACAAGTGATGGCAAGCCAGGCTTAGCATTAAAAACTCATCAGTTGATCAAAACTGGGAAAAATAAAACCTTGTCACAAGTCAGAAGCTGTTTGAGCCTCACAAGTTGGTACCAGCAGTCAGTGGAACATTAAATAGTTGACGTAAAGTGATTATTAAATCCCATTAAATGAAAATATTCACTATTAATGGCACAACCATCCTGAGAAGGGTTTAATTTTTTCATGGAGTATCTAAATAATCCCTGCTGTTCCATAGTGCTGTGAAAAACATCATGTGTCTCCTTGGACAGAATTGCTTTCCTCTTGCTCCTTCCTATTTTGGGAATCACTTGTGAAGGATTTGGAGGAGCTTGGGCACCAATATCTCTTTGGAGTGCTAAAGGGATGGAAAGGATGGAAGTCATGGTGGGGTGGAAAGGATGGAGATCCTGGTGGGGTGGAGGTCCTGGTAGGGTGGAAAGGATGGATATCTTGGTGGGATGGAAAGGAGTTCCTGGTGGAATGGAAAGGATGGAGATCCTGATAGGATGGAAAGGTTGGAGGTCGTGGTGGGATGGAGATCATGGTGGGATGGAAAGGATGGAGATTCTGGTAGGATGGAAATCTTGGTGGGGTGCAAGGGATGGAGGTCCTGATGGGGTGGAGATCCTGGTAGGGTGGAAAGGAAGGAGATCCTGCTGGGATGGAAAGGATGGAGATCATGGTGGGATGGAAAGGATGGAGATCTTGGTAGGATGGAGATTGTGGTGGGGTGGAAAGGATGGAGATCCTGCTGGGATGGAGATCCTGGCACAGCTCTCAGGAGCTCCCCCTTTCTAAAGGTGCCCTGTGAAATGTGTTGGGAATCATCACATGCAGTAAAGAGCAGAGTTCTCGGAGCAGCTGGAAAATCCACCTTGGTTACTGCTTCCAGGGGTGTCTCACCTACGGGTTGAATCCCTTAAATAAATTTTAGGAAGATGTTGTTGCCCTGCTGCTGGCAAGGAGTTGTAATCCAGCAGATTCCTGAGATTTTTCTCATGCATTATAAAGCTGCTCCCCTCCTGACAGAGTGACCGTGGCTGGGGCTTGTTCTAAATTGGGGTTTCTGCCACAGCAGGAGCTGCAGGGCTGATTTATAACAACAAATATTCCCAAAAAGTGGGAAGGAAGAGGCTCTGTGGACGTGGAGTAGCCTGGGGAGGTGGGAAGCAGCAAGAGTTCAGTGGTGCTCAGGGTTTCTCTGGGGCTGGGGCAAAAGGTACTGGAAATATTCCCCGTGGAATGATGGTGCCTGGAGTGCTTTATGGGTTAACTCACAATAATTTGGAATAAAATTGTCTTTGTTAAATTAATTGGCTGCTTTGTATTTAAAATCCCAGAACTGGGCAGGAAGGGATTGGATCCCTTCCCTTTTGGAAGGGATCTTAAAGATCTCATTCCATCCTCTGTCGTGGACAGGGAACATTTCCCTGAAAGATCTCTCAAAAACTCTGGAACTGAGATTTTTTTTTTTTCTGTTTTCCCTTTCATCTTAGAAAATCTGTCCTGGGAATGGGTGCTCAAGGAAACAAACTGTTTCCCAAGGCACCCACAGGTAGGAATATTTGTGCTGGTAACTGTTCCATATCTCAACATTTTATTCATAAATTTTGGACTCCAGTAAATTATAGGGTTATTCCTCCAGAGATTTAAGCCACATGATTCCCACTCTACTGCTTCAATTCCTGCAGCTCCAAATGCTTGGATTTTCCCACCTTAAGAGTCTTTATCTTGATTTAATAATCTGTTATTGGATCCCTTCTGTATGAAAAGGGTGTTTTACAATTTGGGGTTTACAAGAGTCTGGACTGACAGGGCACAGGGAATGACTTCAGACTGGAAGGAGCAGGGTTAGATGGAATACTGGGAAGGAATTCC